>NW_015173178.1:424092-451245 GCF_001447785.1 Gekko japonicus | reverse complement strand
TAGAGTATATTTCCATTGTGGGTATGAGGGTGGCTAAGCTGGGCCAGCAGCTCCGCTAAGGTTTGCCGCCCTGGGCCGTAAGGGTAGGGCGGGATATAAATCGCAAAATAAATAAATAAATAAATAAATAAATAAATAAGGTGATCCTGCTGGGGCGGCATCCCTGATGGATTAAAGTACCTTGGTTTTGCTCCTAAACCTGACAGACACTGGCCTGTCTGGTGCTGGGGGGGATTATGTTTAAAGGCATCATGGAGGCTGGGCTAGCAGCAGGGCTAAGGCAATCCTGCTGAGCAAATCTCCCCTGCGGCTGTAAGCATCCCACCTCCTCTCCTACACCTGAAAGGCAGCTGCCTGTCCAGTGTACGAGGAAGAGGGGGGGGTATTAGAAGCCACTGGGGAGGCTGGGCCGGCAGGATCACTAAGGGGTTACTGCTGGGGCAGGCTCCCTCAGGGCTTTATGCACCCTGCAACTACTGCTGCACCTGACTGACAACTGCCTGTTAGGTGTACGAGGTGGAAGGAGTGTGTTGGAAGCCATCAGAGAGGCTGGGCCAGCAGCATTGCTAAGTCCCTAATGGATGAAAGTACCCTGGTCCTGCTCTTACACCTGACAGATATCAGCCTGTCTGGTGCTGGGGGGGATTGTATTTACAGGCATCAGAGAGGCTGGGCTAGCAGCAAGGCTAAGGCAATCCTGCTGAGCAAACCTCCCCAGCAGCTGTAAGCATCCCACCTTCTCTCCTACACCTGACAGGCAACTGCCTGTCCAGTGTACGAGGAGGAGGGGGAGGAGTATTAGAAGCCACTGTGGAGACTGGGCCGGCAGGATCACTAAGGGGTTACTGCTGGGGCAGGCTCCCTCAGGGCTTTAAGCACCCTGCAACTACTGATGCACCTGACAGACAACTGCCTGTTAGGTGTAGGAGGTGGGGGGATTGTGTTGGAAGTCATCAGAGAGCCTGGGCCAGCAGCATTACCACACCTCACAGGTGGTTGTTGGCCATTCCCCATTTCCTCAACTGTCATGAGCTCTGTGCAGTCTCCTGTAGCTGTTGTTGTTGTTTTTTTACCTCAGAACACTGAGCTCTGCAGCTGACCTATCAGAGAGTGGGTGTGTGTGTGGAAGAAGGCAGCTGCCTGGCAGCCACATAGGAATCAAAGGGAGGAGCAGATTTTACCCCTTTTGACCCCCTTCGGGGGGTCCAATTTCTAAAAATCCCTTCTTAGTGAGCACCTACGTCATGGTAGGAGCACTCTCCCTGAATTTAGTGTCTCTAGGTGCTGCTTTTTGGCCTGGGCATTCATTTTACGGTGAGGGGACTTTCTTTTACATATATAAATGGGTGCCATTGGATTCAGCTTAGCAGAAGATTTTGTAGAAAGTCCTTCTCTGATTGTAGACTTAGGTGAAGATAATTACTGTAGCTAAATCACTGATAAAATGACTCTATCATGTGCAAAACACATGATACAGAATACATTTTATATGAAAATAGGTTGTTACTAAGAAGACTTCAGACTTAACAAATGCAAAGGAATTTAGCTGACCACGTTTGTCAATTTATATAATTCCTGGCATTGACCAGTATCTTATTGAACTATGTTAGGGTTGCCAGTTGCAGGTTGGGAATTACCTGGAGATGTGGGGGGTGGAGCCTGAGGAAGGCAGGGTTTGGAGAGGGGAGGGACTTCAATGCCATAGAGTCCACCTTCCAAAATTGCCATTTTCTCCAGGTGAACTGATCTCTACTGCCTGGAGATTGGTTGTAGTCCCAGGAGATCTCCAGCCACCACCTGGAGCTTAGCAACCATAGACTGTCTACCAAAATATTTCAACATTAAAATTTAAAATACTCAACCATGTCCAGATTGCTCATGGAAGCAGATTCTCTCCATGTTCCCCTTCTCACAGTAGACCTTGTGATCTCCTAACATCCATTGCTAGGGATCAGCAGACCTCATGGGTGTAACATGGGGTGCATATTTAAACCTGCAACAAAACTTTGTATAATATTTTTTTTAGTCCAATATATAGTTGTAAAATACCTAGTGGTGTATGATTGCTAAGGCTAGGTGGATTTGGATCTCATCAGTAATCTGTGCAGGAGATCATTAGGCTATCTGTGTAAGAGCAGTTAGATATATATTTAATTCATACATATGTAGTTAAATATATATTTGATTCATTCAACAGACATCTTTTGTTTCTTCAGACCTGAAGATTTTCTGCCAATTGGGCTGAACCCCCAAAAAAGAATTTGTGCGTTACATCTTATACGAGAGTATACCAAGTCAAACCATTGGTTCAAGGAGCTCACTATTAGCCATCAGAGAAAAAACAAACAAAGATACAGCCCACAATCTGTAGGTTACAAACTCACAGTTGTTTTCTTTGACCTTGCTGGCTGATTGCTGGAAATTCTCTCTAAAGTCTCTGCATTTATCATTAAAATGCCCATGTAAATATAGCAAGCTTTGCTTTCATCTGAAAGGAGAGGTCAACCACTGTGCGCAGTAATAGCCTGACACTCCAAATTCCTATATTACTTAAACGTGTCTGCTCTATGTTTAGTTCTCCCAAGTGATCACTTTAAGAAATACTGTCAGTTAGGATGCTGATCCTATGACATTTTCTGATGCCTTCCCCAACACTCAAGGGAACACATAAATGCTGTTACTGTATCTACCCAAACTGTTGCAGGAACACTCTAGGAATTTTTATTCCTCTTCACTTTTTTAGTCTTTATTTCTATTTCTCTCCTGCCCTATCCCAAAGGCTCACAATGAGGAACAACAAATTTTAAAACATGCTGTTTTATGAATATGTTTTATGTTAACGCCTTGGAGATATCTAGCTAAGCAGGAAAGAATCTTCCTCTGTTGTTCCTTTTCAGTTGCTTCTGCAAAAAACCTGCAGATTTCTCAAGGGTATGAAATCAAAGTTTCAGCACAGAGAGAGAGAGAGAGAGAGAGGGAGAGAGAGAGAGAAACTAATGCAAATAGTCCATGATGATACATGTCACTGCATTTTACATGATTTCCCAGAATATTCCTGAATGTCCAAGACACTAGAGGCGTTTGAAATTGAAAATAGACAAATATTATCACAATCCTATGCTATTTCCAGATCTTCCAAACTGACCTTTTATGATGCAAACAAATTTAGTTCCAAGCCCACCTATGTGGATTGATTTAAATAGGGCCTACTTCAAGGTAAACAAACAGCTTGGTCCTTTTCTGACTGTTGCTTCTTGTGATTTCAATAATAAAATAAATATTTATCGAAAAATCTCATTAGTATTGGCTACACAGGTTGGTTTCTGCCAGGGGAAGTCAGCTCTGGACCACTGTTTAGTCCTCACCCATTTGATCAATAAGTACGTAAGAAGGAAAAGGTCTAAACTGTATATTGCCTTTTTGGATCTCAAAGGGGCCTTTGATTCTATTTCAAGGGAACTTCTCTGGGTAAAGCTAGAGGGGACGTCTTTGGATAGGAGGTTATTATTTCTTATTAAAAGACTTTACACCTCCACATTCTGTCAGGTCAGGTGTTCCTCGTCTGGGAGACTTTCCCCTAAGATCTGTATTAGGAAAGGGGTAAAGCAGGGGTGCATTTTAGCCCCCCATCTGTTTAACCTTTTTCTAAATGACCTTGCCCCTTTTTTGTCATCAGTAGACGGTCATAGTCCTAGACTTGGTTCCTCTCTTATTCCCTTGTTATTATATGCAGACGACACGGTTCTTTTATCTACTTCTCGTGTTGGATTAAATCGTTTACTGAACCGTTGCCATGAATATTGCGTGATTAACAGATTGGAGTTGAATTATGAAAAATCAAAGGTGTTAGTCATCCCCTATCCCCGAAAATCTCATAAGTGGATTATTAATGGCAACAAACTTGAACAGGTTAAGCACTTCAAATATCTGGGCATTTATTTCCAATCCAATGCTACTTGGTCCTACCATCGTAAAATGGCTATTAATGTAGTTAAAGTTAGTTCTCCAGCAATTTCTTGTTTTTATTTTTTTGTTCGAGGTAACCAGTATGTGCCAGCTGATTGTCTGTAGAGAAGAGCTTTCTCCTCCACCCACTGTAGCCCATTGAGCTTCTCAAAATTATTTTCCTGAGGGACCAGGACATCTGTTGATGACATCATTCTATTGATGACCAGGACATGTATTGATGGACCAGGAGTTCTATTGATGACATTTTCATCATTTGGACACATGAGAAAGAAGTGCTGAAGAAATTTCGACGCCTTCAGTTATATGTACCAACTACTTTCGGAATCTGATAATTCCAGATGGCTATGTTACATCGAAGCCAAAATAAGTGCCCTGAATTTGTCCCTAGAATCCTTATATATGCTTTCTGAGTCTGAGGCCTTTTTAAAAATAAAATCTAGATTATTGGGATCAGAGCTACAAACTCTTTATAGCCTGGCTAACAGAACCTGTTCTCCCTTACATCTGGGGATTATTCCTAATGCAAATCTTTCAGCAGTATACGTCTATCAACTCATAGCTCCAAATTTGCATAGAGCCATATCCTTGGCTAGATTTAATGTTCTTCCTTCAGCTATCTTATCTGGCAGATTCCAAGGGATTCCCTATCCTAGCAGGTGCTGTCCTTGTATGAAGTACTGTGTTGAAACTGTTGCCCATGTCCTCCTCCAGTGCCCTCTCTATTTGGCGTCCCATTGGGATCTTCTATATCCCATATTAGGCCAATTTTTAGAGACCCCTGATGATGTTAAACTCCTTTTCTTGCTCGATAATCCAGATACAGAAATAACTGAAATAGTAGCAAAGTTTATCTGCAGTGCCATGGTCCTACGGCCTGATAAGTGATATTATGAATTAGGTTTCATTATGATGTTACTCTGCAATTTTAATTTTACTCTGCATGATTTTGTATTTAGATTCCTGTATCTTTATTTATATGCCAATAAAAGACTTTGGATTTGGAATTTGGCTACAGTTTTGCTGTACCTTTATAGCAACAGATGTAGTCAATCCTGACCTTTGGATACCAGCATTATCTCTGCAACTAACACCTAAAACAACTAATGCCTAAATATAGCAGGATTTTACCTCAGTCCTGAAACATCTCCCTTTTCCTTTTTATTTTTTTCCATAATATCCAGCATTACAAAGAGTTCTGGTGAACTTAAAAGCTTGCACACTGTTATGTGTCATGTGGCTCGACCTAATAAAAGGTACTACAAGGATTGTGTTTCACTTTAGGATCTTCCCTTCTTCCCCCAAGTTTCCACCTTCTAGAGTTGCCAGCTCCGGATTGGGAAATACCTGGAGAAATACCAGGAAATACCTGGAGCCTGAAGAGGACGGGATTTGGAGAAGGGAGGAGCTTCACTGGGAGGCCATTTTCTCTAGGTAAACTGATCTCTGTCACCTGGAGATCAGTTGCAATAGCAGGAGATCTCCAGCCACCATCTGGAGATTGTCAAGCATACCACCTTCCAAGCAGTTGCCATGCCTCCATTATGGCCAGATAATTGACTCATGCAGAGTCCCACCTATGCATCACACAGAAGTGACTTCATGTCAATCTCTCCTCCTCATTCTATATATAGTGGTACCATCAGGACATAACTTTTAGGCAAAAGTCCAAGGAAATGAAATTCCCAGAAGGGGAGGGAGAAAGTGGGGCACTAATGAAGGATGGAAGGGTGATACTGCACACATTTCATCTCCTTGATCCTGTCTCCTGCTACCATCACTCCCATCAGTGGTACTCATAAATTGGAATGGAGTGGAAGAAAAGAGTGGAATAATTCTCTCTCCTCTCAGTCAGAGTAGAGTCTAGCAGGTAGAAAGGCCATGTGGTATTCTGAGCTAAAGGAGTACCAACTTTACCAGCAGCTCTCAAATTAGTCAGATTTTGCGATGAAGACATCCTCCCCATAAAGCCCACATTCTAAAATTTCCTTACTGAACCATTGCTTGTTCGGAGGAAGATCAAGATGGGTAGCCAGTTTAGACTGTCTGTAGCAGCAAAAAAGGGCAAGAGTCCAGCAGCACCTTAAGGACTCACAAAATTTGTGCCAGGATATGAGCTTTTGTTAGTCCTTAAGGTGCTGCTAGACTCTTGCTCTTCCCATTGCTTGTTTCCCCTTCTAATGTGAGAGCAGCCTCCATGGCAAGGGGGAGTGAACTGGTCGGTGGTCTATGGGGTCATCTTTATGTATGAGAGTCAGTATGACGTAGTGGCCTAAGAGCTGACAGACCCAGATTCAGATCTGCAGGCTGCCATGGAAGCTCACTGGGTGACCTTGGGGTAACTATTCTCAGCCTAACATACCTCATAGAGTTGTTGCTGTGAGGACAAAATAGAGGAGGGTAATGATGCTGTAAGCCACTTTGGGTCCCCATTTGGGAGAAAAGTGTACTATAAATATCTAAATAAACAAGCAAATGTGTCCTTGAACATTAATCTTGACTCATTAACTGGAAAACACAGAACTCATATTAGCCAAAGTTTCCAATCCTTACACGAGCCTCCATGGCAAGGGGGAGTGAACTGGTCGGTGGTCTATGGGGTCATCTTTATGTATGAGAGTCAGTATGACGTAGTGGCCTAAGAGCTGACAGACCCAGATTCAGATCTGCAGGCTGCCATGGAAGCTCACTGGGTGACCTTGGGGTAACTATTCTCAGCCTAACATACCTCATAGAGTTGTTGCTGTGAGGACAAAATAGAGGAGGGTAATGATGCTGTAAGCCACTTTGGGTCCCCATTTGGGAGAAAAGTGTACTATAAATATCTAAATAAACCAGCAAATGTGTCTTTGAACATTAACCTTGACTCATTAACTGGAAATTCAGAACTCATATTAACCAAAGTTTCCAATCCTTACACAAAGGACACATATTTTAAGGACCAGTGAAATCCCACATGCTGAAGTATCCATGGGTAAAGCACAAGAGAAGGTTTCTAGGTAGGTTTTAGCACAGAACCTTATAAATGATGTCCTTGAATTAGCTGGCTAGAACGCTGACATTAGAAATTAATTATATCTTGTTTTGCTGACTGTCTTCTCTTAAAAAAATAAATCTTGAAAAATTCATCACTGTAATAACCCCCCACCTATTCTGTATTACCATAAATCTATTCCATTTAAGCACTGGCTTGGACAATGAAACATTAAATCTTGACATAAAGGATATTTATGAGTCACAGGAGAGTCTTCTGACATAGAAAAATCCATTTTCTCCCAGATTTCTTGGAATCACCAGAAAGGTAAAATTTATACTGGAAAAAGACCTCACCTCAGGCAGTGGCATTCTTTTGCAAAAAGTAAATAGAGAGAAAGCTTAAATTAACAAAAGTAACTATAATAAAATCAGCATAAAACTTCAGCACACCAAGGGTTACAGGGATGATAAAAAGGTCTCAGAGATGACTCATATAAATAAAGGCTGAAGGAAACAGATTTTCTGAATGTGGCCAGAAAGAAAATTAGAAGGGGAACATGCAGTGGTGACATTTTCAAATACTTAATGAGGCCAAAACAAGGAAGTATTTTTATGCAAAGTAACCCTGTGTACTCCCCAAAATAAATAAATATCCAATTATTATTATTTTTTAGATAAAGATGAGGAGTTGATTCTTTTCTTTATGAAGGAAGTTTGGTGTAGTGGTTAAGTGCACAGACTCTAATCTGGGAGAATTGGGTTTGATTCCCCACTCCTCCACTTGCACCTGGCTGGATGACCTTGGGCAAGCCATAGCTCTGATAAGAGCTATTCTTGAAAAAGAGCAGTTATTGTCAGAGCTCTCTCAGCCCCACCTACCCCACGGGGTGTCTGTTGTGGGGAGGGGAAGGGAAAGGGGTTTGTAAGCCGCTCTGAGACACCTTCTTCTTCTTCTACTACTACTACTACATATATTCAAGCAGTGCTGGGCCCCCTCTGTTGCCTGGATATTGGGGTGGTGGCAGCACCATCATTAGGCTCTTGGCATCCCTGGTCAACAATCGCACTAGCACTATTCAAATAACCCTTCTTGTTCCAGGCAATTGTGGCATCACATTGCCCATCACATCTGTCTGACTTCATTGCAGTCAGATAACTAATTCAGAATTTATTTATTTAAAACACTTATTAGCGGCCTTTCTGCCTTGCCGAACTCGAGGTGGCTTACTACGTAAATAAAACAATTGTAAAGACACCTAAAAGACCACAATTTAAAATCTTATTTAAGACTGCCAATAAATAAAAACTAAATTAGTCAAATGCAGTTCCAGATAAAACTCTCCTCAACTGCCTCCTGAGGACTGCAAGTGAGGGGGCCGGGCGCACCTCTCTGAGAAGGCTGTTCCATAATCATGGTGCTCGCACCAAAAGGCCCTCTATCATGTGCTCACAAGACGAGCTTCTTTGATCAGTGAGACAGTCAGGAGGGCCTCTCCCTGTGGTCTTAATTCACAGGCAGAGATGTATAGGAGAAGAGAGTCCTTCAGATATTCTGGTTCCAAGCCATGTAGGATTTTACAGAACAAAACAAATATCTTGAATTGGGTTAAGGAGCAAATAGCCAGTGTAAATGCTGTAGGATCATAGTAACCTGTGACCAGTCGGAAGCCCTAAGCAGAAGTCTAGTGGCAGCATTCTACACTAGCTGCAGCTTCTGAACACTTTTAAAGGATAGCACTCTGAGCCACCACAGCTACCTGGTTTTCTAAGATGACTGCTGTGTCAAGCAGTACTCCTAAACAAGAGATTTCAATTCTCTTGCCAGCCTTTCTCCTAACCCAGAGAACCTCTGTCCTGTCAGAATTAATTTTCAGCTTGTTCACCCCAGGATGATATGAACAGCACCTCTGCAGTTGCCTGGCTCTTGATACTGCAATATCTAGCGGAGAATGAGATTATTCCATCTAATGTATGCTATCAGGGCTGTATTCATTTCTGAGCACTGGGTGGTTAACTGTCTTTTCTGGGGGTTATGATCTGGCTTAATGCCCTTAATACCTTCCTATCACCATATAGGTGTTAATACTTTTTTTCTTCACCTGTGGGTTTTGGGTTTTTTTTGGTGATAATACAAGTATTTTCACATTATATTTAATCAGGGGTCATTTCGAGGGGGAACGAGCCGGAACAGCGTTCCGGGAGTAACAAGCCCAGGTATCGGGCTGGCGGGGAAGGGAAGGGCAGGCAGGCAGGCAAGCAGGCAGGCAGGCAGGCAGACATGGCTCCTTTTTTCCCTGAACCTCTCCGCTTTTGCAGAGAAACTCGGGGAAGTGGGGGGGATTTAAATGCTTTTCTTTCCGTTCCCCATTTGGGGAAGCCGCCGCGGGGCACCTGGAGAAGATCAGATAGGGAACCCAGGCATGCTTGCATGTCTGACCTTTGTCAGGGGGTGTGGCATATGCAAATGAGTTATGCAAATGAGCGCATGCGCCTCTTTTTCTATGAATTACCCCTGTATTTAATACATTTTATTTTTAAAAGAAAAGAAAAGCAGAGCTGGGTATAATTGACATATGGGTAACAATGCAGTCCATACTTCCTGATGACCTTTACCAATGGACAGGGACTCAGAAATTACATCCACCAGTTCTTTTAGTACCCCTAGATACAGTTCATCTGGCCCTGAGAATTTAATTTCATTTAAAGAAACTAGGCGCTTATGTACTACCCCATGCCAATCCTAGGCTGCAGCTACCTTCCCTCATCATGTGTTCTGTTTTTGCCATGTTGAGCACCATTTCCCTTGCAAGAGAAGACTGAGGAAAAGTAGGAACTGAGCAGTTCTGCCCTCTCTTTATCACCCGTTACAATGTCACTTTCCTGTCCCTGCAATGGGCCTACCATGTCTTTGGTTTTTTTCTTACTCATGCTGAACTAAATACGTTTTCCTTCAGTGACATTACCATACTGTCAAACTCAAAAGGCTGCAAGACAAGATTGTTGTTAATACAAACAAGGCTGATTTTTACCACAAAACCAAATAAAACAGCACCAAACCCACAGCTAGTAAAGACTGCAAACTCCAGAAAAATGATGTGGAAAAGCTTTCATGGATCATTTGGGAAACCTTTAGAGGTCCACAGCAGCCCCTTTCTTTATGCTTTAACTGTTGAGTGGAAAACACTGAATTGAGTCCAATATTGAAAGAGTTATTGAAGGAAGAGAATCACTGCTGTCCACTGAGATGCTGGGGAAAGAGAAGGGCCATGGCTCAGTGGGAGAGCATCTGCTTTGATTGCAGAAGGTCCTCAATCCCTGGCATCCCCAGTTTGAAATGATCAGGTAAAAGGTAATGTGAATGACCCCTACCTAATATCAAAGAGAGCCACCTGCCAGTCATAGTAGAAATTGCAGATCTTGACAGAACATAGTCTCATTCAGTATAAAGCAATGCCATATGTTCCCATGACTTGAAAGTTATTTACAAACCTAGGGCTACAATAATCTGTGCACTTAACTGAATTCTGTAGGACTTATTTTTCTGTAAGCCTGATTACTTACTGCATAGCCTGTTGAAATCAATGGTACAAGCTAGTCGGGACTAGCATAAGCCTCCTACTCATTTCCAGAGGGATAACTAGCTCTGATTGCATCAAGGACAAAACATTTTAATTAAAGGGTCATGTAGATGGTCCAGACAGCGCATTACAAAGTTCTGTTGCTGAAGCAGCATATATGGACATGTAAGCAGTCTTGATAAGATCACATATCAGAACTGCTCTGAAATTCCTCAGGAGGGATAGAAGTTAAATTAATTCATAAATAATTAATCCATTAAAATAATGAAAAATCGTCTGACTAAATAGCTTTGAGTAGCTCTGTTCAGTAATTTTGGACTGAAAAGAAAAATAGGAGTGCTTTAGGTATATGGTATGAATCTAGCTCATGAATCTAGACTATATATATATATTCATCCCAAGTCCTTTCCAGATCTAAGATTCCATAAATCTGTAACAGGCGATCTTATTCTGAAAGGGAGAAAATACTGTCTCTCCTATAGTGTTTTATAGTGTTTTCAGTCAGATGATTTAAGCAATGGCCTTTCTGAAAATAACTTACAAAGCATTTTACAAATCATGACTATGGACAAGGCATGATGAAGCACAGTTTTGTAGAAATGCAGTAGCAGAGTTACTACAAGTCCTGGAGTTTTTACCTAACAGACAGCAATGCTTCAGGGTCTGAAGAACTCTATTCTGAACTGGCTGCCTGATTTTTTAAAATCTATTTTATTTATTTATTTATTTTAAAACTGCAGAGGAAATCGGGTGAAGCCACGGGTCAAATGCAGCCCCGCGACTATGGGTGTGAAATTGACCAATAGTATCGGGGCAAACAGCGACGCAACATCGAGGCAGCTCTAGTGCGAAATCAGTCAATATCTATAGATTTAAACTATTAAAACTATCCTTACAATTAAGATGGCATATGAGAAAGGGAAGCACAACCTCGTGCCCCTTACAGGGAGGAAGAATAAATATTCTACAGCTGGTCAATGAGAAATTAACAGACAGTGAATGGGGGGAGGGGGAGAGAAGAACGGAGGCCAGTCTAGAATGGAAACTGTCGCTGCCCTCAGCCGTAAATCTGGAGGAACATCTCTGTCTTGCAGGCCCCGTGGGGCCATAGAATAACAATTAAGTCACGGCTCGTCAGATCTCGGCAGCTAAGCAGGGTCGGCGTTGGTTAGTACTTGAATGGGTGACCACCCAGGAAGTCCAAGGTCACTATGTAGAGGCAGGCAACGGCAAACCACCTCTGGACATCTCTTACCTTGAAAACCCTGTGCCCTGATGGTGAAAAAAGGACATTATCCTTTCTTTAATTGTGTATACAGAACAAAGTTTGAGTTGAGTGATACCGTTAAGACCAACAAAGTTTTTATTCAAGGTATAAGCTTTTGTGTGCATCACACTTCTTCCGATGCTATCTGAAGAAGTGTGCATACACATGAAAACTTATACCTTAAATAAAACTTTGTTGGCCTTAAGTGTGCCACTGGACATTTACTGTAACATAAGCATTTGGGGGCTTACTTGAGCCCCCAGCAGGTTTGTGAAATGAATCCTCAATCAGCAACACAGAGAGAGAAAAGAAAAAGACTGTGAGTAAAGGGCTCAAAGGCCTAATTTGTGACATTCCTGTGAGCTCCCGGCCCTAGTCCCAGCTCCCACCCACCCAGCGGTTCGAAAGCGTAAGCAAGTACATAAATTGGGTACCTGCCCCTAGGTGGCAGGGGGCACCCTCCTCCGTGTGGGCGGTGTGCAGCAGGAGCGGCGGCAGATGGCAGCGGTGGCGGCAGATGGCGGTGGCAGCAGAGCGAGTGACGAGCCCTGCTGACCTAGTGAGGATGGGCGGGGACGGAATTGTGGAGGCGTGGTGACGTGGCGGCGCGACGGAGCCAGAAGGACATAAGTCGGAGCTGCAGCTGGCGCGAATTCAAGGTATAAGCTTTTGTGTGCATCACACTTCTTCCGATGCTATCTGAAGAAGTGTGCATACACATGAAAACTTATACCTTAAATAAAACTTTGTTGGCCTTAAGTGTGCCACTGGACATTTACTGTAACATAAGCATTTGGGGGCTTACTTGAGCCCCCAGCAGGTTTGTGAAGTGAATCCTCAATCAGCAACACAGAGAGTGAAAAGAAAAAGACTGTGAGTAAAGGGCTCAAAGGCCTAATTTGCGACATTCCTGTGTAAATCTGAGAAGTACCCAAAATGGCAAAGTGATTGTTCTGAGTGCAATGAGCTCTAGCCCATGAAAACTTATGTTACAATATGTTCCAGTCTTGAAAGAGCGACATGATTGTCTTTGTTTTTGCTGAAACAGACTAACATGTCTACCCCACTGGAATTCTCCCTCCCTCCCTCCCTTCCATCACTGGACTGTCTGCCCCACTTGGTGTGAGGAACCAAATATGCGACATAAACGCTGCAAAATGGATGAGGTGAGGCATAGTAAGCAGTCTTGATTATAATCATCATCGTTGCATTATTCTGCTTATTTCAGCATCCACCAGCCATAAAAAATCAATGCACTGGCTCTGCTTTGCTGATGTGCCATATACTTAACCATCTGTGCATAACCTCAGGACAGGACTGAGTTTGGCATGAAACATCTGCCTCTCAAATGGAAGGATCCTTTCTATGCATAGTCCTCTCTCTCAGCAAGAGATGATCCTGAGTCCTAAATCTGCAGGGATGTTTGCCGTAAGGCATGGATGTCAGGGGATTAGAACCTTACACTGTTTTGGCAGCCAAATGCTTATGGCATGCTTCTTTATATATCAGATAAGACCCTGTGTTCTGTAACCAGGAAAGAAAAGTTAACATGGGAGAGGTAGGATTTGATATGTCTCTTTTGACTATGCCTTATTAACCTTTTTTTTTGGGGGGGGGGTCTGTTTTCCATATGCAACAACGTGAATAATTTCACCTACAGAAAAGGGAATATACCCTTCTCTATGTCTTAAATCAATCCCACAAGTTTTTGGTTTTTGACTGTGGTTTTTGGTTGTCTTTTGTATGTGTGTGTCAATTCTGTTTGTACAATGAGTTAGCAGATGTAAGTGAGCAATAACACTGATACAAGTGGGACTGGTGGTTCTCTTCCATACTCTTGTACTTAGCAACTAGGGCCACGGTCACATGGGCCAGATATCGCGGGGGGAGGCGTGGCTGTATACCCCACAGCGAAATAACACATGACTGCGCGATCAGGTGTCCCCTCGCGGTCCTGTCGAGGTCCTGTGGTTAGGGGGGAGGTGCCGATCACACGATGCGTCAAAGAAGCAGTGCGGCACGGCAAACGGGGTTGTGGGGTTTTTTTAACCTGAAGTATGCGCATGCCCCGTTGGGTGCTTGTGCGCATCCCTGGAGACTTTGAGAGAGAAAAAACCTTTTCGCAATGGGGCATGGGCGGGCGCCAGATGCCACCGTAAACGTGATCAGACGCCCACCCTTGCCGTGGTCTGTTTTCCATATGCGACAATGTGAATAATTTCACCTACAGAAAAGGGAATATCCAGCATACCCTTCTCTATATCTTAAGTCAATCCCACAAATTTTTGGTGTTTTACTGTGGTTTTTGGTTGTCTTTTGTATGCATGTGTCAATTCTTTTTGTACAATGAGTTAGCAGATGTAAGTGAGCAATAACACTGATACAAGTGGGACTGGTGGTTCTCTTCCATACTCTTGTACTTAGCGACTAGGATTGCCAGCCCGCAGGTCCCAGAGGGGGATCCCCCGGTTTTGGGGGCTTCTCTGTGCCATGAACCAGCTGGCTGGTGAAGGAAACCCCACTGTAAACAGGGATATTGTGTGGGGGACACTCTGGTTTTCGGGCAAACTCTATGGTTTAAGCCCAATTTTACCATAGAGTTTGCCCCAAAACCAGAGCATCCCCTTGCAACACCATCGCATTAGGGACACTGCCCACCCACATAATGACCCACAAATCCCCCCGCTGGAATAGCGAGGGGACCTGGCAACCCTATTAGCAACTCCTATATCTTTAATTCTGTTGCTTCTGATTTACACGGCTGATTTGCTTGAGGTTGATTGTAGAAGGTATAAGACCTTATGGGAGAGATAACAAATTTCTCTTGTCTTCCAAATCTAAATTTAAAAGAGTATGAGTAAATCTGCTGACCTCTACAGAGCCCTATAGCTACTTGTTCTTGGGGCTTATGCTGAAGGTTCATTCATTGATTACTCAGTGCTGTAAATTATAGCTGGCCATGCACCTGCATTCATGATACCAGGTCCCATGCCACATAATTATCCTACAGGAAAAATATGGCTTAGGCAGATCATAAAATGTGATCTTAAGTTTCAAAATGTGTACTTAAAAATGATCTGGTATTTGTTATGCATACAAATACATGTTCACCTTATCTGTCAAGAAACGACCCAATAAACTAAACAAATACAGATTTTGTGGCTTTCCGAAAATTAATAACACATTTGAAAAAAAAGGTATCATTTGAAGGGCTTGGTTCAGTAGCAGAGCATATTGTTGCACGCAAACATCCCAGGTTCAATCCCTGACATAATCAGTTAGTAGATGATGAGAAAGACCTCAACCTGTGGCATTTAGGAAATTAGTTGACAATAATGACCTTTATAGACTAATGTTGTTACTCAGTAGAAGGTACCTTCATGTGTGTTGATTCTTAGTTCTAAAAAAGAGAGAGAAATGTGGGGAAAGGAACCCTGACTGAATGGTAGACTGCATATTTTGGAAACCAAAGGTTCCCAGTTTGGTCCTTGTTTTCTCCAGTGAAAAGGTTCTGAGGTAGTAGAACTGGAGGAGACTCTGTCTCTGTCCTGAAGATCCAGGAGACCTGTTGCCAGAGTCTAGACTGGAGAAGTTACATTGGGATAGCCCAGTGATCTGACTTGGTATAGAGTAGTTTCAGGTATCTGTAATGAGCACTAGAGACAGGAAAGAATACTATCTAAAACAGATTGTCAGACATTATAATAGTAAATAGAAAGGACAAGGGGCGGGACCCGCGATACTCGCGGGAGGGGGGGAGGGAGCTCCAGGAGGAAGCAGCAGGAGGAGGTAAATTCCCCCCCATCCCGCCGGTTCCCCCCGGCTCGATCTCCCCCCCCACCCTCCACCCGCCGCCTCCGAAGCGAGGCCCGAGCAGCTTGCCGCTCGGGTCTCGCTGCTGTCTCCCCCCCGGCTTCAAAGCGGCGGCAGCGGCGGCGAGGGAATTCGCAGAGCATTCCCTGCGCATGCGCAGGGGACGCGCTGTCACTTTTGGGGGGATTTAAGTATCCCCCAATATTTTTTGGGGGGTTAGATTTTTGTACATACCTGGGGACTGCCCCAAGTGTGCACAAAAATCTCCCTCCCCCCCAGGTGCCCCCGATGCGCGGATTTAGGTATCTGCACGTAGGGGGCGCCTTTCGGTATTAGATATATAGATGGAACTGGCATCAGCTCCTTATGGTCTCAAATATTTTCTTGTATTTTTAACACCCACATACTAGGCTGCCCAAGGAATAGAACTGTCTACAGTGAGCTTAACTCTTTGGGATAGGGCTCTATCTGAATGTTCTGTATCTTAAAGAATATTGCTCCTTTGTGCAAACACTTATGATACTGCGGCTGCTGAGAGCACAAAACATATGGATGCCATTCCACATGTCAAGACATTTGTGTGAAATTGGCTCCTAATAGCTCAAGCCATTAACTTTGATGGCACAACTGCTTGGATATGAGATCTGACTAATTATCATGTCATCAAAGCTAAGGCAACAACAGCAACACCCTTTGTGCATTATTGATCCACAGCAGTGACCCATAATGTTTGCGTGGTACCGTCCACACCAATGGGTATGCAGGTACATATGATATTCTGCCCCCAAACATTACAGTTGTACATGTGAAACACTGTTATATGATTCAGGTGAGTAGCTGTGTTGGCTTGAAGCAGCAGAACAAAGTTTGAGTCCAGTGGCACCTTTAAGACCAACAAAATTTTATTCATGGTATAAGCTTTCATGTGCAAGCACACTTCTTCAAATACTTCCAGCAGCTCATGTGAGGATCATATAAAAATTGAACTGGTGTGTGTGTTGGGGGGAGGGGAGTTGAGTAGGCATGTGTGATGGCCAGTAAATGGTTAACACTGTAACAGGGTCTGAGAATCTTGAGTGACGGGAATTAAAATGGAGTGAGGGCAAAATCATGATAGCATGGTTGAAAATACAGCATATAGGCGGTTACGGAGTTAGTGGCGCCAGGGATTCTCTGGGTCTTGGCTGTCAGTACTAATCATAATAATATAGGAATTATATTTATTCCGTAGAAGTATGAGGGCTGTTCCAGGCAGAACTCCCTAAAGCAACAGTTCTGAGGCATAAAACTAAGGGGCTACTGGATGCAATTCCAATATTAGGAACACCATTTCCATGGTATTCAACCTACTTCCCATTAATGTTCAACTTTTCCTTGATGTTTGGCTGGCATAGCAATGTTCTGCTGTCAATCGATTAAAGATTAGTCTATTTGTATTTAAATATATGTTCATGTTACATAACTTCAGTGATGACACTGTCTTAAGGAAATGGAAACAAACAAACATTTTATCTTGAATGGTGAGGTAAATTCATGTTACCCTCAATAGATGGTCAGGTTTCTTTCAGTCTTGGAGAAAACAGAACACAGTATGTTCCCTGTGACAGAAACCAAGCTGGCTTCAGAAACAAAGGATTTCAAGGCCCACCAATATTAAGAAGTGTTTGAAAGGTGTACTGGCACCGATTTCAATTGTGTATTGTCTGCTTTAGTGGCTAGATTCAGATGGGTAGCCATGTTAGTCTGAAGCAGCTGCTTTAGTGGCTGTAGTCCTTAATACCTGAAGGAGAGCCACCATATTTTCACCCTGAAAGACAGAATACCTGATCGCTTTAGACACAAACTGAAACAAATAGCCAGTGTTACAGGTTTTTGGCACAAGGAGGAGGAACCCTGCATGTCTGTGTAGTCCAAATGACTGCCTGCCTTTCAAAAGACCTAAATCTTTACCTGTTCTTACGCTAACCTTAATCAGAGAATATCTGCAATGAAAGAGGAGTTGATTGCTCTACCAACTAAAGCTGCAACCCTATTCATGCTTACCTGGGAGTAAGATACATTGAATGTAGCGGGGCTGGATTCTGATTAAGCATGCATATATTTGGACTTTATAGTTATCATAACCCTATCCATACAGGGTTGACTTAAAATTTTGAGCTGTAAATGCTGCACACAGCTGAAACAATTTAATCACAACCAAATCAATAGGAGCCACACAGCCTAAACTTGTGCAGAGTTACAACTGATGCCTTTTCTAATGAGCAAACTTGCAGATAGGTTTGTGCATTTAGCCTCCACATTTCAATAGTATGCAAGCGGGTGTGGCAGCTAGCTGTCTTCCTTGTGGATATAAAACAACCATCTCTTTCTATTGTAATCATGCCTGTGGTTTTATTACTATAATTAGTACTCCCACAGCCCTATGTAGCGCCCTCCTCTGTAGTGCTTCTCTGAATGGTGATGCTGAGATAGGAGTGTTTTATCAACAAGTTCCAATTATTTGCTCTGAGAAAGATGAGGCAAACAGTGGCAAACACTTAAAAGCGGGATTTCCCCCCCTCCCAGGGTGATTCAATGGAAAGCAACTATGTGAAAGCCCTCCCTGCAGGGAACAATGTCATTGAAAGACACATTTTCTTCATTCTCTACTGGATTCACAAATCCATCTCAACAAGGAATCCCATTTTCAGCAGCCTGAAAGACAATGCCATTTTGTTTGAGGGACTCATGCGGGTGGTAATGTCACAGAGTGGTAATGTCACGGAGCCTTCACGGGTGGTAATGTCATGAACCCTTTATTTGGTTTCCCCCCAAAGAAATCTGAATTCACAAATTATATTGCTAAAGTATAGAGCTGAGATCCTCTGAATATCTAAACAACAAAATTATCTGGAGCAGTGAATGATACTACACTCCATGTGGACATTCTCACTCAAGACATCCCTTTATTTAAATATGTATGACGAGGATTGAGGCCCGTTGTGGGGGGGAAACACAACAAGCTCTAGAAAGAGGGTGGGATCAATGATTTTGTATCCTGCAGGCAGAATAAATACAGAGTAGTATTTTGAAGTATAAAGAACTAATGTGGGAGTGAAGAACGGCATCACCTATGGTAGTAGAGAGTAATTGTTGTCCGTGGTCATATGATGTAAGCTTGCAGTGCCCATAATCACAGTGTTGGTGAATGGATTTTGGGATGCGTAGGGCTGGAAAAGCCATGACAGGGTGCAGCATTCAGTAAGTTCTCTTTTGCACATCTGAGCAAGTGGTCGTCATGTGTGCCCTGTGAGAGAACAGGTGTCGAGGGAAGTGGGGGGGCAAGGTCAGAGGTAGTCGTAGAGGTCAGGACAGAAGTGACATGAAGGTAGAAGAGGAATGTGGCCATATGAGTATTTGTGCTAAAAACAGTAGGAGTTAATTGGCACCTGACAGAAGGCGTAGTGGCAGTGTGTTGTTGGTGTTTGTTGTGGGCCAGCAGTAAAGGTATGCCTAAGCAGTGTATAGTGGCTAGATAGCGTACATGCATTCAGAACATACTGACCACAATTAGAAGGACAGTTGTCATTGTGCACAAAGTAGCATGTTTTGGTGTAGAGTTGTTATGCAGAACAGCATTAATCCCTGTAGGCAGATCTACAGAGAAACAGTGAAATCACATTAGAAAACATCATGATTACTGAAGAACCGCTTTGTAGATAACATTTCTGGTGAAGACTTTGTCAGAGTAGTTTTCCTTGCTGGGGCCCATCAATGACATGAACTCTGAGATCCTGGAAGTGGTGTACCATTGAGAAAGCCACATAAAGTTGTCCATGGTGAAAACAGCTGTAAGTTTTCGTCTCTGGCCTGGACGTTGCTTGTGATTGGGAACTATTGTGGTGGTCTCAGGCAATGATACAGTGGTGCCTTTCTTCTCTAAGGAAAGCTCAGAAGGGCTGTGGAGATTAGGAAGGTCAGCAGTGTTGCAACTTGTATAAGTGCAGTGGAAGGTGCCTGACCCACCAAAGATGTGGAAACTGTCAGTTTTAAGCCAAAATTGTTGGCTGAGTGTAGGAATAATTGGTAGATCACAGCTCTGTTCAATCTGTAATATGTCAGGTGGTGAACACAGCGCAAGTGGTGGTTCACAGGGGCCCAATATGGGCCCACGACTATGTTTTTCAGGATGGTGGGATAGTGCAGGAGATGGGTGAAGTGAATAAGAGCAGCAGTTTTAAAGTGAGACAACAGAAAGAACTGGAGGGCAAGCTGGCTTGCGGAAGGGGGCTTGGGTGGAAAGCAGAAGATTGAAGGAGTGGAAAGAGGAGGGAGTAGAATTTCAGATTATTGTAAAAGAACTAAATGATATCTGATTGATTTAGGAGGAGGAGGAATGAAAGAACTAATTCCCCTCATAGGAACTACTGTCCCCCCTTCTGTCATAGAATCAATTGATAATATCAACCACTCCTGGACATATTTGACAGTTTCGGAGTGTGGTGTCTGTGGCAGTGTACCTGTCTGAGGTCCCACCCCTTCTCAAACCCACCCTCTCCAGGCTCCACACCTGAAATCTCCAGGAATTTCCATACCTAAAGTTGGCAGCCTCTTCCTAGGCAAAGCTCTGTCTTTCTCGTTAGTGGGGAGTAAAGCAGCTTACTTCATTCTCCTCTTCTGCTTTGTGATCTGTCTTTTCCCCTCAAAGTGCTAAAAACCTTTATAGCCAAAGGTTCAAGAAATGCTAATAAAGATAGAACTTTTAAGACTTGTATTACCTTAAAAGCATGCAATAACTTAAGTTATTTAACAGCTTTACATTTTGAGAGTCTGAAAGAATACCATTAAATTCTTCGCTTAAAAAAAATCATGTTTAGATAGTCATCATTATAAACGAGCAATGAGGTATTAGAACTCCTTCTCTTTGAAAGATATAAAATTGTAATTTAATGATTACATGCTACCTTTGATCTCTGGAAGCACCCCTCTGGTATGGGATAAAAGACAGAATAATGCCCTAACTGCAGGGTCTACTGTCAGCCATTTCAACACTCAATTTACAATACCTGCAGGAGAATGACAGAAAATTTCTATGGCACATTTCACACTTTAGCAATTTGCTTACAAATTACCTTGGATCATATGTTTCCCAACAGTCCAGATGCTTATAGTCATGTGTAGTAATACCACACCCAGGTTATGTCGGGTTTTGCTCTTTCTACTTTATATTCTTGTTCAGAACTGAAATTCAAGGGGGCTGTATGCCTACATGCAGAGGAGCTTCTGAGACCCCCTTTGTTAGCAAGTAGACCCCTCCTCCTGCTGAGGGGCAGCTAAAGGAAAAAGCACCCCTACTGTACATCACCCCAATAAGTGCAGGGCACTGCCAAGATGGATGGCAGTTAGGCAGAGGCCTGGGAAAGCAGTTTTCAAGGCAGAGGTCATTTCGGGGGGGAACGCGGGGGATCGCAGTTCCCCCGGGTGAGGTACGGGGGCGGGGCACATGATGAAGCCCCGCCCCCTGCTTCCGGCCGCCCCGCTTCTGGCCCTCATTCAGCCAGGAGGAGGCAGGAGAAGAGGGAGGGTAAGTTGCTTCCTCCCTACCTCTCCCCACCCCTGTCTGCCTGGGGCCAGGGAGGGCCTTCGCGGGGCTTCCTTGCACTCCCGCCGGCCTTGCAGGTCCACCGCCGGGCCCCTCATGGGGCTCGGCAGTGGAGCTGCAAGGCCGCCCTGCCCTAGCAGTGTGTGTGTGTCTTCTTGGATCCCGCTCATACCCCTATTTGTGTGTGGGTCCTCTCTTGCTTCCTGAAACACTGGACATTTCCTTTTCCACGTTGCTGCATCTGTGGACTTCTTTAAGATTGGTAATTATCAGCCATCCCTACAACGTTTTCCCCTTTTGCTCCCTGATTTTGCCAGTTTGCTTTTGTAAGTATTTGCTGTGTGCATCCTTGTTTTATTCTGTTTTCCTTTTGTTTTAAAAAAACACAGTTCCTGTAAATATCAGCCTGGTTATTTCCAAGAGTTCTTATAGGGACTAAATATGTCACCCTGCTGCCCTAGCAGTGTGTGTGTGTCTTCTTGGATCCCGCTCATACCCCTATTTATGTGTGGGTCCTCTCTTGCTTCCTGAAACACTGGCCATTTCCTTTTCCACGTTGCTGCTTCTGTGGACTTCTTTAAGATTGGTAATTATCAGCCATCCCTACAACGTTTTCCCCTTTTGCTCCCTGATTTTGCCAGTTTGCTTTTGTAAGTATTTGCTGTGTGCATCCTTGTTTTATTCTGTTTTCCTTTTGTTTTAAAAAAACACAGTTCCTGTAAATATCAGCCTGGTTATTTCCAAGAGTTCTTATAGGGACTAAATATGTCACCCTGCTGCCCTAGCAGTGTGTGTGTGTCTTCTTGGATCCCGCTCATACCCCTATTTATGTGTGGGTCCTCTCTTGCTTCCTGAAACACTGGCCATTTCCTTTTCCACGTTGCTGCTTCTGTGGACTTCTTTAAGATTGGTAATTATCAGCCATCCCTACAACGTTTTCCCCTTTTGCTCCCAGATTTTGCCAGTTTGCTTTTGTAAGCATTTGCTGTGTGCATCCTTGTTTTATTCTGTTTTCTTTTTGTTTCAAAAAAACAGTTCCTGTAAATAACAGCCTGGTTATTTCCAAGAGTTTTCATAGGGACAATCCCCTGTCCAAGAGTTCTCATAGGGACAAACTGTATCTCAGTTACCCACCTCTCACTCCATCTATAAGCTAATTCCTCCAAACTAAGTGGAGACTGTCTATTTTGCATAACACCTTTTCCCAAAAGTACCCCCAAACTCACGGGAAACTTCATAAGCAACCTAATTTTCAGTATAAGGAGGCTGCTGCTGTAAAAAAAAGGATCAGCTCTTCCATATGCTGAAAGGTAGCCACTGTTTGAACACTAGACTCTGAACAGGGAGTCCCAGATTCATATCCCTGTTTGGACATGAAACTCACAGGGTGGCCTCAGGCCAGATATTGCCTTCTATCCATCTGTCCATGCATGGAAGTCATATGGAGTTTTCCTGTATTCATTTCTGTTTCTGCAGCTCCATTTGACCCCCAGAAAGATCAGTCCCAGATTTGTGCAATCCACACAGAGGTGGATGGGCTGGAGTGTGGAGAGGCTTGCTCATTCCTTTGCTGCTGCTGCTTCTCCCATCAATTGACCCACACTTTCAGAAGAATAATTTTTTTCAGAGGTAAATGGCTGCAAGAACATAAAAGAGTGCAGGAAAAGCCTATGTCTTGTGCACACATGGCTGAATATAGGCCATTGTCTCTCATTCTAATCTATATCATAGGAGTGCCGCAAAGATAAAATGGATAGCCAGCATGTACGTTGCCCTAAACTTCCAAGGTGGGAAAGCAGGATACACAGAATCATGGTCTGGATCTGAAGGACTCTTGTGCAAGTGGGAGGCACTCCCACTCACGTAAGGGGATTTGTCAGTTTTTGCTGATTCCCTTTCCAGCTTCACCCTTCCTATGCTACACTTCAGTGGATTCTGGAGACTCTTCCCATTCACAGGCAGGTGCCCAGAGAAGGGAGAAGCACAAAAATCTTTCTGTGCCAGCAATTTCACTCATCGTCCATTGGATCCAAGCTCAAAATAACCACAGGGGTCACTCTGAAAGACAACCAATTCATTTCCAGATAGGACTTATATTGTTGCTGAACACTGAAAAAGAATGGCCATTTTAGCATGCATATGATTTTATACTGTTGGAGGAGAAAAATACTATTTAATCTCTTTGAACAGATATGGGAAAAGTTAGTCAAGGTCATGCAAGATGTTGTACTTTTGCAAGTAGTTATGACCTGGGATAAACTGATCTTTCTCACTTTTATGATTTATCAATAATAAACGATGTGGTAGCCTCAGTCAAAGTATTGAGTGCTTTTACATATCTGAATGGCAGAGAAAGGAAGCAATTGAAAGTTAACTTCTCTGTTTTTTTGCTTTTGATTGATTCCAAGAACATCGTGACAAACAGTGCATTAGAAACCGGAGAATCACAGAATCACAAAGTGGGAAGGGGCCATACAGGCCATCTAGTCCAACCCCCTGCTCAATGCAGGAGCAGACTAGCCCTGGAGCATCCCTGACAAGGGTTTGTCCAGCCGCTGCTTAAAGACCGTCGGTGAGGGGAGCTCCCCACCTCTCTAGGCAGCTGATTTCACTATTGCACAACTCTGACTTTTTAAATATCCAACCGGTACCTTCTCACACTTAATTTAATCCCATTATTGTGAGTCCTATCCTCTGCTGCCAACAGGAACAGCTCCCTGCCCTCCTCTGACAGCCCTTGAAATACTTAAAGTGAGCAATCATGTCCCCCCCTCAACCTCCTTATCTCCAGACAAAATATTCCCAAGTCCTTCAGACTTTCTTCATAGGGCTTGGTCTCCAGACCCCCAATCATCCTCGTTGCTCTCCTCTGTACCTGCTCCATTCTGTCCACATCCTTTTTAAAGTGAGGTCTCCAGAACTGCACACAATACTCCAGGTGCAGTCTGACCAATGCAGCAAACAGCGGGACTATGACATCTTGTGATTTAAATGTTATGCCTCTGTTGATACACCCCAAAATCACATTAGCCTTTTTTGTCACCACATCATACTGGCTGCTCATATTTAACTTATGGTCAACCAGTACCCCAAGATCTTGTTCACATACACGTCTACCCAGAAGTGTATCCCCCATCCAGTATGCATGTTCCTCATTTTTGTTATAGAGAGGTTTGCACAGCTCATGGTGGAAAGCAGGGGGAGCAAGAGGGATCACTGAAATGGCTTGCATCTATTTTGACCTAACAGCTGATGGATGCAGCAGCCGTGCTGTTAGGCTGAAATAGATGCAAGTCATTTCAGCGATCCCTTTCACTCCCCCTGCTTCCAAGCGGGGGGGGGGACTGGAAGGGTTTAATGGCTCACAGCCATTTAAACCTAACAGCTGGGTGGGTCCACCCATCAGCTGTTAGGTTTAAATGGTTGTGTGCCATTAAACCCCTCCATTTTGCTCCCCCCTTGCTTCGAAGTGGGGGAAATGAAATGGACAGGTTAAATGGCTCACAGTCATTTAACCCTTCCCGGGCAGTTCAGGCATTTTTATTCGGTTTGGTTTGGGGTTCACTTTGGGACCAAACTGGCATTTTCTGGTTTGTGCCCATCCCTAGTCTGAATAACAACCAGAGACATGGACTTCACAAGATATTGGTATCATTTGTAGCTATTAAGGCTAACATTTCTAGGTATTTCAGGGACCATGAGTGTAATCATCCCTTGCTAGATTTTTCAAATGGCATTTTATAAAAATGTAAGGTCAGAATAAGCAATGCAATCATCTTGATGAATAAGTCATAAGAAGAGAGCTGTCCATATCTTTTCCTATGGAAACAACTTTAGCAGTCTTTTGCATTGAATGTGCATTCATGTTCCAGGCAGCTCATTGAAACCTAGTATAGCACTAACCAAGTTTCTAGTCAGACACCTGGGATTTGCCAGAGCTAAATACTAGTTACCTAAAAGCACTAGAAATTGTGTGGAAAGAACTGTTGTCTGTGAAAACCCAGTAGCCAGGGACACCATATTATTGCCCCAGGTTTTTTCAGTTCCTTTAGACCTTTGTTGATCTAAAAATGGCATATGCCAAAACCTGGGTCTGGGAGGAACGGAGGAGGGGAGATGATGTTGTAAGCTGCTTTTGGGCCCTCCAGAAGAAAAGCAGGGCATAATTAAATCCTGAACATGCGACGTCAGGGTGATATAAAACAATCCTAACTCTCTTAACTTCTCACAATCACATCCCTACTTCAGTCTCCTCAAAGGAAACATTTTCTTCCTGGAAAGGAAAACAAAAACAAAGCAATAAAAAACCCAGAACAATGTAGATGCTTTGAAACTTTTTCAGCTCACTTCTTCCCTTCTTTTCCAACCAACGTTATATGCATTATATAGCATCATAACATGCCCAAAGAGAGACTTCAGTCTTTCCCTGTCTTCCTACTGCTTAGCATCAAGAAAGCAATCGGAGGATCACTAACCAGCTGTATTTTTTTCTTGGCTCATATGCAATGGGAAGTGTGAGAAGGTAGGATACAGAGGGATTCTGTAAAGAAAGCCTGAAACTAAGTGAAGTAGTGAGCATTAAAGAGTGTCTCCTGACTGCTAGCACAGAAGTAATGGTAGTCAGATAAGCATCTAGACCTCAGCTTTGGTATAGTTATACAGGCATCAGCAAGCTTGGAAGTGGGGAGCTCAGAAAAACTTTCCCAGTTCAACAAACCTGAGCCACTGGGAGACCAAGCACCAACTCTGTGACGTGTCCCATCTGCTGCAGCTTGGGCCCAGGCGTTTTCGGTTCGCTGCCCTGCTGCCATGGAACAGCCTCCAGGAAGAGATGAGGTAGGCACCTACACTTAGGCGAGTCTATAGAATGATATATTTAAGAAACCTTCCAGGGCAGCTTGAAGGTTGTACATTTGGGCTCTGTCTGTCATAACCATGTGTTTTAATTATTTTAAAATATTGTTATTTTTGAATTGTATTTATTGTTGCTACCCACCTTGGGTCCTGACTGTGCTGGAAGAAAGGCATAGTATGTAAATCTCCTAAATGAACAAATAATAAACTGCCTCTGAAGCTCTGCCTTGGCCCAGATGCAGGCAACTATTCTCTTTCCTTTCCCACACAAATTTGGCAGGTGGCCGCAAGGCATTTCTGTGAGGCCTGTGTAAGCCATTTGGAACTGCCATGGCAGTGTCTTTTACACAAAGGCAATGGGAAATGTATTTTCCATGGATGCAGACATCCTGACTGTCTCATCAGAAACTATGAGAACTACACAAATCAATGTTCTGAAATGGCTCCCAAGTTCTGAAGTTTAGTTTGGACGGGAATCCCCTCTTATATGGTGGGGTCAAAAGAGACAGACCTGATTACATAGCCTACATTAGACCTGCATCAGTCTAAATAAAAACCATTTGAAAAAATCTGGGTATAATTAGACATACAGACAAGCAGCAACAGTAAGGAGTCAAAACGTAAGGAAATGCACGGATTAGAAAACCAAGTCTCAAGACAGCATGGTGTGGAGCAATGAAGTGGATAATACTGCAGTAAGCAGGAAAGGTATTAATGGAATGAATGAGCTGGTGCACTCTATTATATACTCTGACGTGATATATATATTATATGGTCTATACAACATAATAGCTCTCCAAAGTAATTCATATGCAGATAGAGTATGTATTTATGTAAGATATTAAAATTAATTGCTTGATAGATGAAGCAGGTAGAAGAATCCATTATACAAGCTGTTTTTTTTTTAATCAAGTAGCATATAGGGTATGATTCATTCATTGTGCAATTATGCTTTTCGAGGGCACATGTCTGTAATCTGCACAGAGGGAAATTTACACATTTCAAATATGTCCAGTTCCTGGCAGCACCTAATTTTTAACAAACGTCTGATTCAGTATAAGGCAGCTTCATGTGTTCACCTCACTTCAGAATGAAGATTTACCTTTCAGTGTTCTGAC
>NW_015173178.1:325506-424013 GCF_001447785.1 Gekko japonicus | reverse complement strand
AGTGCGTGCCGCAATCACTGGATGTTTCTTCTCTTCTTCTGAACTGGGATACAGCACTTTGAAGTTTATTACTTAATTTACCACCTGAATCCCAGCTTCCATCCTGTACCTTTGTATAATTAGCATCGAAGTCACGAGTAGCTTAGCCTGCTTAATTGTATTCCTTAATGGGGCTCTCCTCCTCATTATTCAGCAATCCTTCATTGGTCTCTCAATGTAGCATGGTAATTTCCCCCCCTACAATTGTTTCTTTATTTTTTTAAACTGAGGAGAGCACACTCTGAAGCCAAGAAGTGATGTGACTCATCTTTATTTAATTGTGCTATAGAAAAATGGCTTCTATTTGTTTAGCATAGGCCGCTTGTGCTCAAGGGAATTCTGAGTGCTTTAGCAGCACCTTTGCAGTTAGCAGAGTGAGGGCAAATGGAAAGGCTGATCTAAACTTTTGTTTAAAAGCTGTACCGTAGCTTTAATTTCCAGAGCACTGCCTTAAAAAGAAGCCTTTCATCAATAGCTGAAAACAGTCAACCAACCCAAGTCATTCGTCCAGGGATACCTGAGTATACCTGATCCATATTTGTTTGTTTTATATACCATGTCTGTGTACAAGCTGATCTGTACAGCTAAAAGTCAAGCCTTGGAATCTTTTATCATGCATCCAGATTTGCATAGCTTCAGCAGAGATCAACAGAACTTTGGAAACAAGGTTAAGGAGTAGCAGGGATAGAATGCAGCCCTGGCTTAGCTGCGTCTGTTGCAAGAAACTCTAATGGCAATTAAAGGGACATGCAAACTTCTACACATACAATCTGGTGTCTGAACATCAGAACATTATTTATGCATAGACGCTCACTTGAGAAAAGCTTAGGATGAAACCAGTAGTCGAGTTGGGTTACTGAAAACTGACTCACTGTAGCTAAATGTTTGCCACAGAGATCCTCGACTGTCAACCTGCTGACAGTGGATCCCGTGAGCACCATATGGCACCTTCCCTGTTGGGGGACAAGGGGTCCGTCAGACTCAGCCTTCGGGTTTTGCGGCCCAGGGTGGGGAATGAGGACCGCCCTGGCTAGGCTCCCCTCCTCTAAGTTTTGTGGCTTGGGGAAAGAGCTCCAGGGTGGCACTCCATTTGCCATGCTGGCTGGTGGCAAGCCAGAGGTATGGCTCACACCCAGGGCAAAGGTGGGTTGCCCAATATATGGCAAGGAGGTGGTCTAGGACAATCCCTGGCCTTGGCCTATTTCCGCACTTGGGGTTTACTCTTGCCACAAATGGTGAAAATGGTTAATAAAATGGCCCTGTGTTAAACCCAATCTTGTGTCTGTCTCCTTCTTCCGACGGGCACGGGGCGGGTTTAAACTATATCCAGACTGCACAGAAATCTGGATCCCCACTAAATGGAAGCAAGACACTGAGATAGTTGAAATGCAGTGCTAAACCATTGCGAGGCACTCTGCACTTGTACATTCCCTCCTCTGTGTCCCACTCCTTCCATATATTTTTCAATTCAATTCAATTCAATTACAAATTTCCAATTTAGAGCAAACCATGGTTTAGTATGTTATCTGAACCTACAAACTATGGTTTATACTTTCCCTCTTAATCAGGGTTGGAAATCATCTGTAAACCATGATTAGAAATTATGGAGGCCAAGTGCAAACCATTGCTTAGAAGTAGCACTACTTTGCACTAACTGATTAATCACTAACTCTGACTTGTGCACACCCGCTTGTGCAAGGAGTATCAAAACACAGAATGGCATTATATCAGAACCATGGCATTAAAGAAGGGATGCTTAATGTAATAAGAGGTATACTTTCTATTCAGCTCTCTGGGGTTCTTGTACTTGGGACTGTTCTGTGTTGTCATTGTCTCCTAACTTCACAGGTTTGCTTCACCCCAGACTCACTTAAAAATGCAGTCCACTTGGAATTGGTGGACATCAATGAACATAGCAAAATACATGATTATGGAACTGTATAAGAAAACATAGGCAATGCTGGGGCTCTGAGTACGACACAACCAATGGGAAAAAACCCAGTGGCTCGGGGGAGTGTTGCATCCTGGTGTTTCCATCTGGATTGCAGGCAGACAATGCTGCAAGCAAGTAGAAAGCCAGAACCAAAGGCATAAGCCAGGTCGGCTGGAATGGAGGGGGGGAAGCCCTTGGCTCCACACTGCAGTTGCTCCCCTTTGCTGCCAGTGTGATTCATGGGAAGAGATGAGCACACCCGCATTATATGCCCAGTTATGTGCACCTTAGCAAAGTTGGGTCAGAATGGCCAGTCCACGCTGGTCACCAATAACCTTCCGGTTGCATTTTTACAGAAAAATGCATGTGTGATTCATGGGAAGAGATGAGCACACCTGCATTATATGCCCAGTTATGTGCACCTTAGCAAAGTTGGTTCAGAATGGCCAGTCCACGCTGGGTCACCAATAACTTTCCGGTTGCATTTTTTCAGAAAAGTAATATTTTTTGGGGGGGGAGGTTGCCAATGCAAATAAGCAAATTAAGAAAAAAGAAAACATGAGCAATGTTATGCTGTGGCTGCAGTCTGGGACATTTTGACTCCAACAGTCTCAAACCTATGTGAAATGTTTCACAATCTAATAGATAGAAGATTTTACCTCCTAATTTTTAAAAGCTCATGCTGCTCCTTTTTCTCTGGGAAATCTTCATCTCTAAAGATAGGCATTCCATATGTTTGGAGGCCTAGGTCCAAACTTCACCCACCTTACCATACTATTTATTTTTATTTATTTATTTATTCTGGGATTTATATCCCGCCCTACCCGTACGGCTCAGGGCGGCAAGAAACTCTGGGCAGATGGAGCTAATCCAACCTATCCTTACCATGCTCTATAGTAGACTGCCACAACCTGGGACAAAATTTATTATTGTTTGACACTGACAGACCTCTCCAGGCCACTCCTGTCTAGAAAGAATGGAGTTTTGGGTTACCTAACATCCTCATTCAAAACTGATGTGTGTGTTTGATTTTACAGCAAAATGGAGTTTTCATCCATTACAGATCTCACATACTGAAAGTCCGCCACTATACTGTGGGATGTAATGATTCACTGGAGCGGTGTAAGATTGTCACTGTATATTTTGAATGATGTACAGAATCCAACCAGCATCCACATTTTACTCTAGAATTTTGGCAGAATGCAATGGATATACTGCACTGTGTTTCATTTATCTCTGATCTTAACAATAAGTGTTGACTGATTATCCTTTTTCCAAAAGATAATGTACCAGCATGTATGATGTAGACATTAAGTAAACTGCCCCAACCTTGGATAGTCCAGGATGGGTTGCTACACAGAGGCAGGCAATGGCAATTTGCCTTGAAAACACTATGGGGTTGCCATAAATCAGATGCAACTTAATGGCAAAAAGAAGAGCTGGTTCTCTGTACCATCATGCCAAGAAGTAAAAAGACACCTTGTGTGAGTGTATGCTGTTTGACGGGTCTTTGACCGTAATAAACTGATTGATTGATTGATTGATTGACCTTGTGTGAGTGTCAAAATGCCTATATGTGTCTCTGATCAGAATTCAGTATGCATATTTAAGCTGTGTCATTACCCTATATTTCTTTCATAGCTCTTTTTTTAACTTTTATTTTCCCCTGTTTTCAGTACTCAAGTTGATTTAGTTCATGATTTTTTACATGGACAAATGCTAGGTAGTTATTACCAGTATAAATGGCATCAAAATTGGCTAGCAATGTATAACACTTATAAAGAGCAGTTCGTAATTGATCTGTGGATGACCTTAACCACATAATCACAATTAGCAACATTAGCAAGAGAGAACAAATCTTACTGAAATCAAGATACCAAGTTGTTTCCCCTGGTATTTTAAACACTGTTTTATATTCTCTTGATTGCCCTTGTGAATCTACTGTTTATGTCTTCTTCATTCTGATTAATTGCCCTTCTATGATATATTACCTTACATTTAGCCAAGAGCCAGCTGCTCTTAAACATACTTTTCCTGCGGAGAGTTAACAGTTTCTCCTTACACAAAGGACACTTGGCGCTTCTATGAGTTTTCACTTGGATCCAATGCCAGTTTCAGGATTTTACCAAGGGCCTTAACATTCAACAATTCACCAGCACCACCTTGGACTGAGCATGGTCGAAAAAGCATGTGAAGGTGCTGACTGCTGCTCCCTCTACTCCTTACAGCTATTGACTTCTTCATCATGTAGTAAGGGCACAAATAAACAATTCTGTAGTAGTAGGTAGTGTGCAGTAGTGAAGAGGATTCTGCAGGCTTAGTCTCTATCACCAGTGAGAGGGCAAGAGAGTGTGCAGAGTCCTCTCCACCTCGGTGCTGCCCTCCAGCCCAGTGAGGGAAAAGATGTGTAAGTACGTAGACCACTGCAAGAATAAGGAGCAGGAGCAAGTGGCTCTAGTCAGTGGTGCTAGACTATGCCAGATGTTGGCACTGGGCCTAGTTGTAGCTTTTTAACATTGTCACAGCTGATTTATGGTGACCCCCCATAAGGTTTTCAAGGCAACAGAAATTCAGAGGTGGTTTGCCATTGCCTGCCTCTGTGTAGCAATCGTGGATTTCCTTAGTAGTCTCCCATCCAAGAACTAACCATGGCTGACTCTGCTTAGCTTCCAAGATCTGAGGAGATCAGGCTAACCTGGGCTGTCCAGGTCAGGGGTTAGATCGAGTGGCTTAATAATGAGTATTGTTTAATTATTTTAACACGACTACTTGCCTATTCTTTTCATTTGCTCTTATACCAGATTTTTGCACCAGAACAGATGGAATTATTTTATCCCAAGTAGTAACTAAGGAATTTATGGCTTGCTGCTATTACATGTGGTAGGATAGGAGCAGAAGGAATAGCAAATTTGGTGTCTTTGCCTTGAGGGCAGGATGTATTGGCAAGAATTGTAGGAATGAAAATGTAAATGAACAGAACTCCCATGCTCACACAATGTTGTGACTCTAGTATAAGCATTATGCTGGCCAGGGGTAGATACACTAATGAACACAATTATTCTCAAAAAAGTAAGTTCTTCACTAGGGATGGGCATGAATTGGGAAAACACGGTTCGGTTCATGGCTTGGCTGGTTCACAAAACATGGACCATCACAAATCACAAAAAAAAATTGATGCTAAACACACTGGTTAAGTTTGTGAAGTATGTGACATGATAGAATGGCTCCCTGGTATACTAAACCAAACTCATGAGGGATCTCCGGCTGACACTCTTCTACTGGCCCATCAAGTTTGGTGATGATTGGATTTACAGGGACTGAGTTAGGACCCCCCCCCCAAAGAAGGTGCCCCCAGGAAAATGCTTTCTGGGGAAATGACAGGTACAGGTTTAGGAGGAGTGAACAGAATAGATATGGTGCAAGCTATAGACACCAAACACACAGCGTAACTCTGTCTGACTCTCCTCTACAAGCCCTCCAAGTTATGTGCAGATTGGATTTACATGGTCCGAATTACGCCCTCTCAAAAAGGTGCCCCATCCTCCATTGTTTCCAATGGAGGAGGGGGGACAGCAAAAAAAAGCAAGGTCAATGAAGCCCAGCAGAACAGAATCAAATTCCCCAAAAATCTCTGCCGTAGAAGATGAAGATGAGGGCATTTTTGCAAGCCCAGTAGAACCAGTACCATGTGCCCAGCAGAACCAGCACCACTGTGACAGTGCAAACCCAACAGGACTAAGGTCAAGCCAGGAAAGTGCTTTTGAGGACAATGTCAGGCACAGGTTCAAAAGTGTACAGAAGGGACCCCCTTCAAGCTATGCACACCAAACACACAGGCAACTTCACCATGCTACCCTTTCCTATACAATCTCTCAAAGATGGAGGGTGGATTACATTTCTGGGGTACCAGTTATGGAGTTATGTTCTCACTGGAAAAGACAGCTGCAGTCACAGGAGTCTATAGAACGTCTCAGGGAAAAGGTACTGACGCCAAACTCACAGTGGAATTTCACCTAGGCAACCCCCCCCCCAAGCTGGAAGCAACTGGAAGCAAGGCAAGAATCCCCCCTATGCATGCAGTCCCCCCCCAAGTCCCCAAAGGCAGATTTGGAATGGCAGAAATGAGAAGACTTTTGGTAGGGACTCTCCAAAGTAACCCCACAACACCTTGGCGGGCACCCCAGCCCCACTAGACAAGCAAGGGAAGCATGCCCACAACTCTCACACACCCATCCCCAGAGCTGAAACACACAAGTCCAGAGCACACCTGTCAGCCATGGCACCCAGTAGCTATGCCCCTCTGCTTGGTGTGACCAGAGAGATAGGGCGGCTCAGAGCCCTGAGTCCACCTAACATCCCAAACCCCAGTAAGAGTTTACAAACAAAACATTGTTCCACAGCTGAGATACCCACTTCCTAAGCCCTTCTGTCCCCCTAACACCCCCAAAGGAGTTCAGAATCAAAATGTGGGTTCTCAGCTGAGGAATCCACTAGCTAAACCCCTCTGCTCACTGTGAGCAGAGAGACGGGATGGCTCAGAGTCCTGAGTCCATCTCACACCTCCAAACCCCCACAGGGGAGAGGAGTTCAGAATCAAAATGTGGGTCCTCAGCCAAGGAACCCACTAGCTAAGCCCTTCTGCTCAGCGTGAGCAAAGAGATGAGTTGGCTCAGAGCCCTGAGTTCACCTAACACCCCCAAATCTCAGCAGGGGAGAGGAGTTCACAATCAGGGGGGAATGTGCTCTGCTAATCTGCTTTTCACATGTTCCCTGCCTCTCTGTGTAACTGCAAACAGCCGACAGAGGAGAGGGTGTGAAGCTGAGCTGAGCAATATATATATCACTTTCTGATCCCACAGAGCAGAATGGGAACTCTGTTATTGGCGGCCAGCCATGCCTGTTAAGCTTTGGAGGGCTCCAAGATTGGAGAATTCCGCCCTCCCCCTTCCCTTGGAGTTTTGTAAACAGTTCAATTGAGTGGAGACAGTCTGGAAATGTAACCATTCATGAACCACCACAAACAGCCTCAAAGTTCATGGAATGTTGGTGCTGGTTGCCCTTCCATGAACATTACAATGTGAGGCATGAACGGACCAAAATTCATGATGCACTTTACTTCATGAGCTGGTTCGTGCCCATTCCTATTCTTGAGAGTTTGACCCTCTTTTTTAAATCCTAAAATTGTTCCTTCGATATTTAGCTAGATTTGACCTGCAACTACCAAGATTATTTTCAAACAATGTGTTGTATTCTATCACTGTATGCAGTTAAGGAAGGCATGTTCCTCAGGCACAAGAAGCCTTCCTCCAACAACAGAGGATGTTCCACCAGTAGTAGAACTTCATATTTTGGAGGAACTCTACCTTTCTTCTACAGTAGAGCATATACCCATCAAATAAATGAGGGATAATGAACATGTGACACTCCCCCCCTCGCAAGCACAGCAGAGTTCTAGATATTACTCTGTTCACTGTTAATCAGAGCAGTACTTCAAAGACTACAATGCACATACACCTGAATAGATCATATCAAGCATTTGAGTCATTTTCACTGTTGATATACCAACTCAAATTCAAACCAAATTAAAATTAGGTAACCCTTTTTGAAATGCTGTTAATGTTTTGGAGGCAGCAGAGCAAAACAACCAGCAGAATTGTCCTTTCAGATGGTAACTGTGTTGATCTGCAACAGAAGAGCTAGATTCAAGTCCAAGAGCACCTGACTAGCAAGATTTATGGGGTTAAAAGCTTTTGAGAGTCTGACGAAGGGAGTATGACTCTCAAAAGTTTATACCCAAAAATCTTGTTGGTCTCTAAGCTGCTACTGGATTTGAATCTAGCTCAGCAAAGTTGCAGAGAATCTTCCATCATTTTTGCATTTTCAGAGTCTACTCTCCTGCCCCTTCTTTAACAGCAAAACTGATTATTCTGCTGTAGCCAGCAAATAACCTCAATTACAACAGAAGTTACATGCACTTTATCTCCCCTTGACTAAAATGACCTTTGAATAACTAAGGTAAAACTTTTAATTAAAAATGTGAGCTGCTTTTTGGCTTGCTTGTAAAACAGAAAGGTTTTTTGTATGCAGTTTTGCTGCTTTTGAAGTACAAAAAGCATGTTAAAACTTACAACAGGTTCTAAAATATTCATTCTTTTCTGTGGGTAATAAGAATTCACATATAGGTTTAATCTTCAGGTCACATTTTTCACATAAAACATGTTTGTGTGAAAAGTCTATTTCTTTGTTTCTACCTTGTTTATGTTGTGCTGCTTTCATTTTGCTGGGTCCATTATGACAAACTGATTAATGAGTGAAACATGTCTGTTTCCACTTGACAAGCAATAAACTGAACTGCTGGAGAAATGCATTTGTTTGTATTTATTGCTTATGAGCAGCATTGGTCTGAAGTTAAATGTATGCTGAAGTTAAATAAATATAGATAGCCCTTGGACTGTGATTCACTGCACACAGTCCCCAAAGAAATTAATAAATTTGCTGCATGGATATGGGCACTTTCCTTACATATGCATGAATTATAAAGATGCAAAGTTGCCTAGGGGTACTTCTTATGCCGACTCTTTACTGTAGGTTATGCAAGCAATTCTTATTTCAGTACATTTTTCTTTTTTAAAAGGACTGCTTCTTACTTCAGTGCATCATAGCACCACAGAAAATTAATGAGCATGCCTCATTTTAAAAATACTTCAGCTCTACCAGATCTCTGAAATGTCAAATATGCCTAGTACTTGTGTTCGGCAAGACTGCTAGGCTTCAAGGCGATACAATGAATACTTGGCTGTGAAACCCATAAACCTATTGCTGATTCCAAACACAATCACTCTGATCCAGCCAAGGAAGCATATGGGCAATGAAACTGGCCTCCATACACATAGCTAGATGAGGAAGTCACATATGCAAACAGATGCTGCATGTGTGTCACCTTAATGGAGCAGCCAAGGCTATGTGAATGTACCTCTGTCAAATAAATTACCATCAAACAGCCATTCAACTAGATTTCATTTCCCCTTAACAAACATATGTAATTGTTGCTTATTCAATAGGGTTTCGAATGCAAAGAGTCGGAACTGGGCCTTTATATGAATGTGGGCTTCATATTTTAAAAATGGGACCTGCATCTATGCAAAGCATATTGCATTGAACTCAAGACACATCCACATAATAAAAAGTCCAATCAACCACTGCCTTGTCAGCTGAGGTACTTTGGCCCCTGTCACACGGGCAGGAAATTGCAGAGGAGAAGTGTGGCTGTTTGCCCCGGGGCAAACTAACATGCAGTAAAGCGATCAGACCTACTGTGGAGGTTCTGTGGAGGTACTGTGGAGGTTCCATCCAAACACAATCACTCTGATCCAGCCAAGGAAGCATATGTGCAATGAAACTGGCTTCCATACACATAGCTAGATGAGGAAGTCACATATGCAAACAGATGCTGCATGTGTGTCACCTTAATGGAGCAGCCAAGGCTATGTGAATGAACCTCTGTCAAATAAATTACCATCAAACAGCCATTCAACTAGATTTCATTTCCCCTTAACAATAGGGTTTTTAATGCAAAGAGTCGGAACTGGGCCATTATATGAATGTGGGCTTTATATTTTAAAAATGGGACCTGCATCTATGCAAAGCATATTGCATTGAACTCAAGACACATCCACATAATAAAAAGTCCAATCAACCACTGCCTTGTCAGCTGAGGTACTTTGTTCAGCTTGCTTCTTTAGATGCATCTGACGTAGCACTTGACAAACTAGGCAGACCCCTTAAAAAAGCTAGAGGAGGGATCATGCGGCTATCCCTTGGACCATATTGGATCCAGTCCCCTTCCCTCCCTGATAATTCCTGATCCCTTACAGGCCCCAAAAAACTGCTTTCATGTCACTGTTTTGCTGCACAGGAGTAGAAGTATGTGTATGATGCATGCTGGTATAATAATATCACTGACTATTCCTACACCAAGTCTTGGTGTCAGAACAAGGGTCTGTCCTAGTTATAGTGTCACTCTACTCTCCCAGTCGTACTTGCTCACTGAGTCAGCAGTCAAAACTATAAGTTGAATACAGACTAATATTTTTTACCTGTGGAAGGATTTACACCCATGGAGCATGATTTCCCCACTTTTGCCCCTCCAACAGCAGCCTGAAATGCCCCCCCCCATCTTGTTCCTGGGGGCGGGGTGTCCGTCTCTTCCAAGAATAGGATTTCTGGGAGCATTTTACTCTGCCATGGGAGGAAGGAAACTGCGCTCTGTGACCAGAAATCATTCCACCTGTAGAAATGTCTAGTCTGGATCCAAGCTTTAAGTTGCTTTGAAGTCAACAGATCAGCCAACTAAATTTTTTTAGATGTAGCATAGCAGAACTGTGGAATGGGTTGTGTGCATATTAAATTTTAAAAGTTCATTCCATAATGGAGAGGGCCCTGTCCAGATTTTAAGAACTACATGAAAAGTAGAACATATTTTTAAAACATGGCCAAATTGTCAAGTAATCATCATTAGCAAATGAGCCAACTTTAATGCTGGCATCAGAATCTGCCATTTCAATTTATTGAAGTTACATTTGCTAACAACGGCACTATTCTTCGTCAAATATATTTTAAGCAGGGCTCCAAAGGTCTACGATATCTCTCCCCAGAGTTTTCACTGCCTGTCATTGTGTTACATACACAGTTCTAGTAAACTCAGGAACCTAGCAGAACAGGACAATTTTCACGTAGCAGCTAACTATTTATAAGAAGATCAGATGCCCACTGAAAAATGAACATTTAGCAACTGTTACCAAACAAAAATCTCTGAGAATACACTTTATCCCAATCTTTGAAATTAGAAATAAAGCAACAATCTCTTGATAAATGTTGGCTGCAATACATGCTGCATTGATGCTAAAATAATTATGACACACATTCTAATCTAATTAATGTTAGCAGGCAAATCTAAACCATCAATTTCATGAAACAATTGTCTAGAAAGTGTAATAGTAACACAGCAAAAATAACTGTATTAGGTTGGATCCAACCAGCTTTTCTATGGGTGAAAAAGGGAGGAGAAAGTCTCCTTTCAATGCAAAAAAAGGATAAACTGGGGCTCATACGACGAAATGGACAAAAACAATGTGGGATGAAGGCTGTAATAAGGTGACAAATTGGATAAGATTGAGCAAAAACATCTGGAGAGATCCAACCCATTGTGACCAGCTATAGCCAGACCTCAATTCCTCATCCACCTGGATATTCCGTGGTATTTCAAATACACAGTAACACAAGCCCCGAATAGTCCCATAATTATATCAGGTACACAAAGACCATTCTCAAGTTTTATTATTTCCTGACAAACCTTCCATTTCACTTCATAGCTTTGCCCTGTCTCACCCTCTCTCCACTCTTTGATATCTATACCTGAAACATTTGACTTCCACCTTACAGTTTAATACAGGTCTCTTTAAAATGATTGAAAGTACATGACGTTGGAGAGGCAAGGCAGAGAATGCTGCCCCCTCTTCCTTCCCGTAACAGTGTGCTGGCCTCACCACTTGTATTTGCCCCAGTATAGACACAGTGCCTACAAATGTTGAAGCTGAATTTTCATAGGCTCCATTCCCAGTATCAGGAGTGTTCAAAGACTAGTGTCTGTTGATGTGGCATTTTACCAGAGTACTGAAGCATTTCAATAAAACACCCCACTACAAGAATATTGATACAGTCATCCATGCAATCACATCAAAGCTGCTCTGTTGCAGTGTTTTATCTGGATGCTATTTTATGTGTAGAGGGGCAGAATATGTGAATGAACTGAAGGAAAAGAAAGTTGTATTTGATCCAATTTTGGAATTAATTTCAGCATATGTCCTAGTTAAATTTAGGCATGCTGAGAATTGTGTGGTCTACATGCTCACCAGACAAACATAACTTCTTTAAATTTCCTTGATAACACCCAAAGCAAGCTTCTGATCTATTCACTTTGATGTTCCATGCCAAAATTCATTGCAAGAACAGTGCCATGCAAAACAGCTTTGCACCTGCACTGTAGCTCTTCAATTGCTGCAGAATTTAGCCGCTTTTCCCGGTCCAAAAACCAGAGGTCATTTCGGGGGGGAACGCGGGGGAACGCAGTTCCCCCATGTGAGGTGCAGGGGGGTGGGGCACATGACGAAGCCCCACCCCCTGCTTCCGGCCGCTCCGCTTCCAGCCCTCATTCAGCCAGGAGGAGGCAGGAGAAGAGGGAGGGTAAGTTGCTTCCTCCCTGCCTCTCCCCACCCCTGCCTGCCTGGGGCCAGGGAAGACCTTGGCGGGGCTTCCTCGCACTCCCGCTGGCCTTGCAGGTCCACCGCCGGGCCCCTGATGTCAGGGGGTGTGGCGTATGCTAATGAGTTATGCTAATGAGTTCCCCTAGCTCTTTTTCTACGAAATGACCCCTGCCAAAAACTAAATAATCTTATTTACCTGAGAAAAGGCATGTATCCCCGGGGCTCATAGTAACTTATATAATTAAAGTGATTGACTTATGAAAAGTATGACATTCTTCTTCATGTCTGCAGAGTTGAATACATCTTTCAAACGATCATCAGTGGCTAGATAACATTACCTGTATTTTGTGCTTCTGTGATCAGTGATATCTATTTGAGAAGAGATCACAAGCACTCACTGCATGGTAAGTTAGGTTCATGGGCAGATAACTGCTGACACATTAAGTAGTGAGTCTCAACTCAACAGACTCCCTGATTTTTTTTATATAATACAATGTGCCCTTTCAAAATGTGGCAGCAGCAGCAACAAGAAAACCTAATTACAGTATAATCACACAAACAAATGCATCTGAACTGCTCGTTGCATGATCAATTCCCTGTTTGCAAATGGCAAGCAGGATGTGAGCCCAATCAGCAGGTATTCAAGCACAACTAGAATTCAGGAGTATTGTAGGGCAGCACAGAGAGGAAAGCCAGAAAAATAAAGATACCAATGGAGGAATTCCATGACACCAGCCTTCAGATGTGTGAGCTGTCTACTTCAGGACCGATAACATTCAAGAACTTGACCTTTGCCCTTGATGCCAATCAAGTGGTCTTCTTTCCTCTAGCCAAAAGCAAGCCAGTGTGAAGGATTGTTCTGGTCGAGACAAGGGGGGGATTTGCCCCTTGAAGTTCATAGCAGGGTAAGTAGCTTCTCTTTCCCCTTCTTTAAGCTGCAAGTTTTATTGCAGTTTAAAAGGTCCACGTAGGACTGAGTTTAGAAAATGTATCCCTTACCACACCTGTTCTCCACCCCTAATTCTACCCAAGCTAGATCCCAAAGCTGAAGGCATTAAGCAGCAGGGCCCTTGCTTCCTTAATGTTGCTAGTTAACGGTACATACCTGCCCGCTTTCAGTGTTTTGTGACAGAATGAGGGAAATGTCCCAAAGCTGAAGGCATTAAGCAGCAGGGTCCTTGCTTCCTTGCTAGTTAACGGTACATACCTGCCCACTGATTTCAGTGTTTTGTGACAGAATGAGGTAAAATGATGTGTGCAGCTCTCTTCCCCCACCAGCCCATGGGATTTGGTGGAAACTCTGGGGAGACAGGGTTCATCTTTTCTTTTCTTTTTAAAGGAGTTTTATTGTATACATTGGGAGTGAGGAATCCAGTCAAACCTTTTTCTTGGCTAAGTCTGAGTCCAGTGGATGAACAAAATGTAATTCTGGGTATAAGCTTACACGTGAAAGCTTATACCCAGAATTAAACTTTGGCCCCAGTCACATGGGAGGTTTTGCCCCGCAAGAGGGATGCATCGGGGGTGCATCAAACGGGCATGATCACACCGCAACATCTGGGAAGCGGAGCACACCCGTCCCCGATCCATCCTTTCCGGGCGAAACCGCGCATAAAAAAAAATCTAGAAAAAAGTACTACCTACCTGAAGCTCCGCAGCAAAGGTGGCCGTGGGATCGCCGGTGCACGCGCCCGTCTAATCGCCGACGCGCCCGTCTCCCTGCAGCATATGGAGGCCCTGTAGAACTGCACATGCGCGCACATGCGCAGCAAGCTCACCTCGTTCACCAATCTGTGGCTTCCCCCCCGCCTCTGATCATGCCAGGGAGCAACTGTGAGGCTACCCACCTGAATCTCCTTTCCTGGGCTATTTTGGCATATGGGAAGCCCTCTATAAATAAAATAGTGTGTTTCTGTTACAGGATTTTGAAGCCTAGCTCATCTATGATGATGTAGTCTGTGTTGTACAGAAAGTGGCAAGTATTGAAAATGTGAAGCTAGGCTGACAAACACCTATTTAATGTCCTTGAATGAGACATCTCTTTCTTTTTCTTTTATTTTTTAATGACTGGATATTTGTTGCAATGATAGGAAGGCTACTATTTGCTCCAACGCATTACTACTTACAACAATAGACATAGCCTGAAGCCAAAGTATCTCAGCCAAAATCAATGTATTTTAACTCAGAACAGTAAACTACATTACTAAAACCAATACATGCCCCCTAAAAACCAATAAGTTTTTACTGGAGCCAATTCAGAGACACTAGAGTAACTTGAAACCCAGTTTATTAAAGAAATATAGTTAGTGTTATTTGCTCCTCAGCACATTCATGGTGGCAAATTGGTAGAAAATGAGGAACCATTTGCTAGGCAGGGAAAGAAAACTTCAAGTTCTTTGTTGATGTTGCTGTATACATCAATAGTTCTGTGCCGTCTGAATTACTTTATTTTGCTCTTTACCAATAAGTAAAATGATTGCTTATTAAGAAAATGAGAATTGCAGTGCAATTTACATAAATGAAAACTGATGCAGATATTCATTTCAATTATCCACTGTGATGTTTCACTGAATATCCTGGCCTAAATATGCACTCCTCAGATGCTGCCTAGTCAGATCACTGTGACTCTTGGAGGAATAATAGAGGATGTTTATTCAGTCAAGCTTTCCTGGTAACAGCACAAGTCCATAACATATTGCAAAGAGGCTGAATATGATCTTTGAAGAGTAAAAAGGGCTCTTGTGGAAACAAGCACACCATTGTGTGGCATTTTGGGGGCTTCTGAGACCTATCTGATGCTCTAATTATGGGGGGTAACATGGGAGTTCTCATACATCCCAGACCCTAATTAACCTCAGTTCTTCCCACTGATCTTCATAAGCCACACCCAGGCTGTGATCAGACGTGCAATTTGGTACAGAGGGGATGCAAGCATATTTCCCCCGTGGAAATTGACATGGCATTGCGGGCTCAGCCCATCACTGCATGATCAGACGGCATGTGCAGGTGAGTGGGGGGGGGTTGTCTTTTGTTTCCCATGCACATAAACAAGGAATCATACCTCCACATGGAGGGTCCCCCATGGAGTATGTGGTTATGTGCATACTGCTAAGCGAGGGGGGAAATGGCATCAAGTCAGGATGGAATGAGCAGACCATCCCAACAGCTTGAGTGCGTGTTTGAGTGATCAGACAGGGGAAAGTCCATCCATGGCCCATTGGCAAGCATTAGGACTGGACTTTCCCCGGTGTCTTTTAACTCCGCTTCTGTGGCGGGGAAGCACAGGGTGCTGACGGCCGCGGGACCTTTCCCAGAGGTTGCTGTCTGATTGCGCCCTTTAGATCCATTCACAGATGAGTCAGCTCTAAAGGCATGACTGACTGCAGCCCCACAGTGGTTTCTACAAAGTACTACACAAATCATTCATGTAAGTGTGGGACCACTCTAGCCATATTTATGACAGTATTTGAAAAACGATCAACAAATTCTTAGGAGTCTTATGTTCTCTTCAGTTCAGGCTCCAAACTGTACCAAGACCAACAATTTCCTGCTCCTTCTTGTGCACTGAAATTAAACAACTAAATGTTGTGCATTTCTAATTACCACCACCCTCAGGCAGTAACATTTTTCCCCGAAACGATCAACAAATTCTTAGGAGTCTTATGTTCTCTTCAGTTCAGGCTCCAAACTGTACCAAGACCAACAATTTCCTGCTCCTTCTTGTGCACTGAAATTAAACAACTAAATGTTCTCATGAGCATTTCTAATTACCACCACCCCCAGGCAGTAACATTCTTCCCCATTAGAGGAGGGATCCAAAAGGGCTGTACTCACTCAACAGAGACTACTCAAGGAAGCTGTCTCAGCTAAGGGCAATGGAGATTTGTCAGGAATACCCTCCTCCTGCATCTTCTGTCTATGGTGCTGGTAGCTATAGATTCAGAGAAGCTTTAGCTATCAGGAATAGAATCCTAACATAGCATTAGTGTCATATCTGCTGCACCTAGGATAGGTTAACAGGGTTGAAGTTCCATGTAGGAAAACATTTACCATTTACAGTGCATAGACATACAACTGTACAGACTATACAATTGTAGAGACACAATAGCAAAGCCTCAGGTTTTAGTACACACAGTACGCTGTCTTTTTTCTCAAGACTTTTTCCTCTAGGCTACATAAATGAATTATTCCTATACAAACAGATAATGTGCTTATCAGTCCATTTCAATTAGCTATATTCATATTCTAGTCATTATTAGTAAACATTTGAGATGCCAAAGTGAAAATCCAATATTGTCCAATGAAAAGGGGAGGGGAGAGAACTTACCTTATAAACATGCAATTAATATGAAAAAAATCAATGAAACTATTTTTTTCTGAACCCGTATTGTCCAATTGTTTTTTTCTATCTATTCATATTATGATTGTACCATTTACAAAATGTAAAAAGTAGCCCATGTAGCCACGGGGTCGAGTGGGATTCAAGAGGGCTTTTCTGCACAGGTAATAGGGTAGCACAGGTAATAGAGTTTTACAAACTTGCTTGGATAAATGATTAAGGACTGTGGTGTATACTGCTGTGTTTAGCTTACTGTAAGTAGGATCCTATTCTCTACCTCTTAATGTGTCACGTGAATACTTATGCCCAAGGTTCCCGTTTACGAGTGCATCTAAACAAATAAGCACAGATTTTCACCCCTCCGCTCATGGCTTTGCAACTTAAGCACAGGGGTGCTTCCTCTCAGGTGGCCCTGTCCTCCTGCTCAGCTGGAACCTGCAGGTGGGACCTATAAAGGTAGGCACTGGAGCTTGCCCGCCTGTGCCAGCCAGGTGGCATGAGATGTGGGAACTGACATCCACTTGCTCCTCTGACACTGCAGCCACCCATGGCTAGAACTGGACCAACTGCTGCGCCCACTCTCCAAAGCCTCTCAAAGGTAAGCGGCGAGTATGGGCTTGAGCTGTTGGGGGGGGGGCTGTGGGAGATGGAGAGCTTGCCCGCCTGTGCCAGCCAGGTGGCATGAGATGTGGGAACTGACATCCACTTGCTCCTCTGACACTGCAGCCACCCATGGCTAGAACTGGACCAACTGCTGCACCCACTCTTCAAAGCCTCTCAAAGGTAAGTGGCAAGGATGGGCTTGAGCTGTTGGGGGGGCTGTGGGAGATGTACAGAGGAGCCCTGGCCCTGGGTTGCATTGCCGGCAAAATGCTGTCAGTGGGGGGAGGGGGAGTGCAACCTGTGCCAGGCAGCCACAGCACAGATCTCCAACGTGCCTGTTGAGGGGAGGGGAGGAGGCATGCGGCCTGAGCCCAGTGGCCACGGACCTCCAACAGGCTTGTCGGTGGGGAGGGGCATGTGGTCTGGGCCCAGCAGACACAGCACAGACCTCCAAGATGTCCGTCGAGGGGAAGGGGCATGCAGCCTGGGCCTGGCGCTCAGGGACCTCCAACAGGCCTATCGGTGGTGGACTTCCAGTTTCCAGTGAGAGATACTAACCATCTGAGGCTGTGCTTCGCTTTTTGTGCTATATGTTTCATCTATCCTTTTACTTTTATACTTCTCATACCTTTACCCTTCGCCTTTGAAGCCCCCATCGTGGGTACTTTGTCTTCCTGTTGCCTTTTATTGAGCTCTTATAACTCCTTCGTATTTTCCTATCTTATTGATGCCTTCTATTTTTGACTTGGCTAATTTACCAGCGGTAACAGTCTCTTTTCCCACTCTCCTCCTTGTTAATCTGGGGGGGGGGGAGATGTTACAAAGACACTATATTTTTTACTTTACATTGATTCTATCTTTTATTAGCTTCTACTCATTTTATTCATACCAATCTTATAAATCGTATAAATCTATTACTCATGATTATTTTCATTTAATTATTTTTACTTATCTATTGACTTACCTATTTACTGCTGAAGTGACAGGAGCAATAGGACAGGAGCGACAGGAACGCTGCAGGGCTGAGTTCTACCCCTGGAGCGATGTCTTTGTTTCTGCATATATTTTTGTTTTATATTTTCTTTCATTTTCGCACTTGTTTTAGACTTTATGTTAAAGTTTGCATATTTCCTTGTTCATTTCCCCATCTATTTGTGTGCATTCACTCCATAGCGTGACCCAGTTTCTTCTTTAGTTGCTGCTCTCCCCTTTAAATTTTGACTCTTGTCTCGGCTGTGGAATATTTCCCCTTGCCTGACCTGATTTATTGCCCTCAGCTGCATGATCTCTCTTTTTCTTGACCTTAGTCTCCACAATTCAAATCCACCTCCCCTGCCCCCTGCCTAGGGCTGCCAAGTGGGGGCGGGGGGGCGGGTAAACTCCCGCTTCGGAGGCCCGATTTCCGCCGCTGCGGAATCGGGCCCCAGCGGGAACTTTGCCCCGGCGTGCACGTCACCTGGCGTGCACGTCACCCTATGTTTGCCCCGGCATGCACGTCACCCTATGTTTTCCCCTTGTATGGCCGTGGCCTTGCCCCCAGCGTGCCTGCGTCACTTCCGGGTGGTGTGTACACGCACACATCCAACGCCGGCCGGGAGCCCCCCGCTCCCAGCGAAGAATCACTTGGCAACCCTACCCCTGCCACTTTTGGGGGTGTGGTTGAGTGGCTCTGTCACTTCACTTCATTAAATTTTACACTTTCCTAAGCAAGGAACTCCTCCTTGGTTTCTTTCAGAGTTTTTGATATTTAATTTTGATTTCTCCCCCACCTTCTCTTTCTTCTGCATTGGAGATTTGATGTTGAGGTCTCCCTCCCTCTGTTTGGTTGTGGTTGGAGTGAAGAATAGCTTAAAGTCTTTTAGGGGGATTAAAAACTTTTTTTGGGGGGGTCGTTTTGATTACCATCTTACTCTCAATTAGGTTCTATCCCCCCCAAAAAAAATTACTTAGATCCTTTATCTCAATTGCCAACTAAAGAAAAATAAAAACTGAACAGCTAAGTGTGTGTGTGTGGGTACTTAATAGCAAGGAAAAATCCATGAGTCATGTAGAATGCCGGAGCTGGAGAAAGTACTTGAAAGTATAGGCTATGCAAATTGATCTACAAGCAACTGAGAAGGGCTACATTTCATAACCTCGCAAGGGCCTCTGGGAGTTGTAGTTTCATGAAAGCTTGTTGGAAGCAGGGAGGTTCTCTGTTAAAGGTGTGTGCTTTGGTTTTGTTGTTAATTTCTGTCCATCTTTTATATTTGATTTGTTTACTTGTTATTTGTAAAAAAAAGTGAGGCATGACGTTTTAAATAAATACCTTTTTTCCCTTTTAAAGCTTAAAATAATGCTGGTGGAAGTACTGCAAGATTTTTAAAGAAGTAAATCCATGTAAACCAGTTCTTTTTGGAAGGTGCAGAGCTGGCAGACAGCACAGCACCAATAACTAAATTAATCACATTGTTCACTGAAAATACAGAGTGAGGCAGCCTCCTAAGTCCTCTTAGAGTGTTCCCCAAAGGTGTGAGTCTAACAGGAGACCTTTTCCTCCTTCATTCTACCTGTTCTGTTCTGTTGTTTTACTTCTGTTTTGTTTGAATTTGTTCTCAGTTTGCTCTCAATTTGTTTAATGTTGAAACCAACAGGGACATCTATTCATTTACTTTCCCCATAGGGGTAGTAATTTTTAATTCTAATTCTAATTGTCTTAATAATATTATCAATGATTCTAAATAATGAATTATCTAACTAGATGTTTTACATATTTACATAGGGGACATACAAATCATTTTATTAGTGTTAGAGAGGTTGGGTTTTTATTTCTCTCTCTCCACTCTCTCCCCATCAATTTGCTTTCTTTACACCCCTCCCTCTCTCGCGTCCTTCCTCTCTCCTGGTCCATTTGCTTTCTTTTCACCTTTCCCCATTTCCTTCCTTCCTTCCTCTCTCTCTCTCTCTCTGTCTATCTCTCTCTCTCTTTTTCTCTCTTTCTTTCTGTCTTTCTCTCTCTTTCTCTGGCAATTAAGGGAAGAGAGATTATATTTGAATAGTTTCTGTAAGCAAACCCTTCCTTCCTTCCTTCTTTCAAAGTGATCTGAAACCCAAGTCAGGAAACTTCCCACTTCTGGAATCCAGCAACCTTTCCTTCTTTGCAACCAGCACAAGCCTTCCTTCCTTCCTTCCTTTCTTCCTTCCTTCCTTCCTTCCTTCCTTCCTTCCTTCCTTCCTTCCTTCCTTCCTTCCTTCCTTCCTTCTCTCCCTATCTATTTGCTTTCTTTCCCTCCCTCCCTTCTTTCCCATTTTTTTTTTAAAATATAGGCTCACTCACAACTTTAATCATAGTAGGTCTTTTGGCTCACTAAGTAGAATTTTGGTTCATGAGACTCCACAGTTTAGAGAGAACACTGCTTTATGCTATGCTTCAGTTCTTTCTGGTAGTTCCAGACTTCTAAAATTCTAATGCAGTGGCTGCTGAATCTCCCTTTTTTGTGATTGTACTGACTTACTATGGCTGTGATCACACACACTAAATAATCCACTTTCAATGCACTCTCCAACTGGATTTTGCCAGTTCACACAGTAAAATCCAGTTGGAAAGTTCACTGAAAGTGGATTATTTAGTGTGTGTGATCACAGCCCCAGTGTAATCTGCCTTGAGTTCCTTTGAAAAAGGTGGACCATAATGTAAATAGTAACTAGATAGTGTAGAATTTAAACCAGATCCTGTTGTGAAAATTTCTTTGTAACTGAATTTTAGCTTTATGGGTTAGTTGGCCTAGTTTTCAAAGTAAACTGGTGCACTAGGAATTACAGAGGGGTTTTTTTGGGGGGGCGGAGTATTTCCTACGTTTACCACTCAGCTGTCTGTTCCTTCAGTTGCTGTAAAGCAAGTCAATGTGATCATACACATTTTTTTTGTTGTGTGATGCTTTACTTCCTCTTATATATGTGCACTTGGGTGTACTGAATCTTGATGCATTTAGAGAACCTGGGTCTCCTACTCAACTGCGGGTGGGGAGAGCCAGTAGAGGTGATAGTGGCCATGGCCACATCCAGCAAGGTGAGATGGGCAGTGCAAGCAGCTGGGGGCTGGGTGACTGCAAGGGTGTGAAAACTCAGCCCACCCCTCCCAGAACGGCCTATGATGGGGCTTGATCTGGGCCAGGGGAAGGAGAGGGGGGATGGGTCACTGGGAGGAAAAATGTGCCATGCTGCCCGGCCAGCTCACCCTGGCCACTTGGAGATCATTTGGACTGCACTTCTTCACTGTTCTGTTCTCACTTTGCTGGCAGCAGCTTTCTCCCAGGAGTAATTTGTGCCATTCAGTTGGGCAGGCAGACTGCAGAGCACCCAAGCTGGCTGGCAAGATCACACAGGAGTGCCCGTGCTGCTGCCTGTTGCCACATCTTCACTCTGTGGATCCTTCAGAGCAAGATCAGGGGACAGTAGCTGCAGCAGCTCACATCACTTGCTGGGCAGCTCATAGGGACCAGGAACTGAGAAAATGTCTTCATCAGCAAATAACCAAAGTTCTTGTTGTCTTGGTAAACTTGAGCCCAAGGGGAGAGGTGTCACTAACCAGTTTGGGGTAGTTATGAAGAGCGTTTTTTTGCGGTGGACTCTAATCTGGAGAACTGGGTTTGATTCCCCATTCCTCCTCATGAAGACAGCTGGGTGACCTTGGGTCAATCACAGCTCTCTTGGAGCTCTCTCAGCCCCACCTACCTCACAGGATGTCTGTTGTGGGGAGAGGAACGGAAGGTGATTGTAAGCCACTCTGTGACTTCTTCAGGTAGTGAAAAGCAGGGTATAAAAACCTTCTCTCTCTCTCTCTCTCTCTCTCTCTCTCTCTCTCTCTCTGTGTATATATGTATGTGTGTGTGTGTATCCATCCACAGAGAAAAGTAGCATGTCAGAGAGAAGGCTAGGCAACAACCTTCCTTGACATTTAGTTTTCTGTTGAAAATGGTGGGTTTTGTGCTTGTCTTCAGAAGCATTAAATCATGTGAGCTCTACCTTGCAGTCTGAGGTGTACAAGTGTAATTCCTTGAGCAGCTTTACCTTTGATGAATAGCATCTCAGTCATATCTGGACTGAGCCTCTATTCATTTAGACTTTCCTAACAAGGCTACTGCTCCTGTCTTACTTACATTCACATCACGTATGCAGCACTCATATTCCCTGCTGGATGAGATTATGCAGAATGTTAAAAAAAATCAGCAAGGAATTGAGGCTTCTAACTTTAATTTATATTATGATTCTACTAATCTCGACAGCATGTGCTGCTGGCCAAGGACCTTGAGTAAACAAAGATCCTAACTGAAGTGATCATGAAGAATCATTGTCTTCAAATCAACAGATGGTTTAAAAAGGAAGAAACGTTTTTTGGAGTGAAAATGTGGGGCGGAAATCCCTGCAAGAATTTTTGATGAGTTCTTCCTGCTGGTCGGTGTATTGGTATATGGCTGCATGAGTTACTGAGCAGTTCTCTTAGCAGGTGAAGCTGCTTCTGTAAAAGCAGCCAATGCAATAAGTTGTTCTATGGCCAGCAGTACATTGGCAGCAAAGCACAAAACCAGGTGCTCGGTTTCTGACGCAAAGGGCCAGCTTGTGTCCTTGTTATCCCAAAGGCTGCAGCCAGAAAATACATTTGAACTAGTGCTCCTACATTACTGGTCTTTCCTGTTATAATATATACAGTTACAAATAAAACTACAGCCAGCATATAGCCCAGAAAAGTTCACACAGAAAACCAGAAGCTTGGTGGCTTCCTCAAAATGCAACCAGTGTGGTCATGTTTGACTTACAAATGGGCTCTGGAGAAGAAGAGTATCGTACCCCACTTTTCTCTGCATTAAGGAGTCTCAAAGTGGCTTACAATCACATTCCCTTCCTCTCCACACAACAGGCAGCTTGTGAGGTAGGTGGGGCTGAGAGAGTTCTGAGAGAACTGCCAATGACCCAAGGTCACCCAGCTGGCTGCATGTGGAGGAGTGGGGAATCAAACACGGTTCTCCAGATTAGAGTCCGCCACTCTTAACCACTACATGTCCGATCCCCCCACAGCTGTCAATCGAATACACGTTTGTAGCAAAGTATTATTTTATTGAAGCCATGATGAAGGAGGAACAAGTTCACTGTTTGGAATAACTACAACGTTCGGGGCAAAGAATAATAAAGCAGATTCATACTGGCAATAACCAATGGACATGGTTCCCGCTCGCGTGGGTGGACTCTCATATTCACGCCCATAGCCTGAGAATCAATGGTTCCTAAAAGATAAACAATTAAGCTCTTCTCACACTCTAATTCATTAAGCGAAGCCGACTCTTCCCCGCACCTGTGACCTTGCTGATTACCATAGTTCAAAGCAACACTAGCGTTCATAGAAAGGAATGCATGAGACAAGCAAACGTGCGATTCATTATGCCAGCAAACATGTGCAGTTGGATATCACTAAGGAACATGGGGGGGGGGAACCCTAAGCAGGGAAGGTTGTGCACTACACAGAGTTCTTTGGCAGCTCGCTGACACTACACCATTCTGGAGGAAAAGTAAAAGGAACAAGAAAACACTTAGTCCTGTATCTCAAAGGTTTTGGAAATGTCTGCAGCAGGAAAATTGAGATAGAGGTGGAATATGAAATCTGGTAGACATTGGATACATAACCATGGCTGTGGGCTGTGACCAAAGTCAAGAAGCACCTTTCATATTGTTAATGGATCCACCTAGCAGAACTAAACTCCACAGAGGAGCCAGTGTAGTGATTACACTACAATCTGGGAGACTCGTGTTCAAATCCCCACTCTGCCATGAAAGCTCACTGGGTGACCTTGGGGCAGTCGCAGACTCTCAGCCTAACCTACCAAGGTTTGTGGTGAGGATAAAATGGAAGAGAGGAGAATGATGTAAACTGCTTTGGGTCTCCAATGGGAAGACAGAGCATAAATGAAGTAAATAAATAATCAACGCAATCAAAAATACTATTCAATCAATATTACTTAAAATGTCCATGAAATGCAATCCCTTGTAATAGGATCAAGCTGCCACAGGTTTCTGTTAAAAATGCACTTGATGCACAAGCTCAACATTCTTTTTGTAATGGTGGATGGTACAGTTGAATCAGGACACACAAGTACAGCGAACTATCCCACAATCTACCATTACATTTATGTTTCTAACATTCTTATACAAGGAGTCTTATAAACGAATAGAACCGTAGAGGCACAAAGGTTGTATACCATGCACATTTTACTCATTCTCTTTTATGCAAGAATATTGCATATTCCTAATGAAAGGGATTTTTCATACTTAGCATAGCAAAAGGTTGTAGCTCCAGAGACTTCTATTGGAACATGAATATAAAATAGTTGCATAGACCTAGATGAGGAAAGAAACCCTTACAATGTAAGACAGAATCCTCAGATTTGTATTTTTTTAAAAAAAAAAAAAGTTGAGGGATTCCTGTCTTTTATTTAACATCTACATGCACCCACTCACCCAGTTAGTCCGAGGGTTTGGGCTGGGTTGTCATCAATATGTGGATAACACCAAGCTCTATCTGTTGATAGATGGCCAGCCGGACACTGCCCCAGAAATTCTGGACAGGGCAGGGGTCATTTGGGGGGGACGCGGGGGGACGCCATCCCCCTGGGTGAGGTGCGGGAGGGCAGGGCCTGGAGCTCCCTGCTGGTGCCCGCTGGAGGTCGCCGCCGGCTGTGGGGAGGACACACTTCCGGTGATGTCAGGGGGTGTGGCATATGCTAATGAGTTATGCTAATGAGTCCCCCTAGCTCTTTTTCTACGAAACGACCCCTGGGAAAGGGCATTAGAGGTCTTTGCTGGATGGCTGCAGCAGAGCTGACTATAGTTGAATCCAATGAGGATGGAGGTCCTGCACCCAAGTCGTGGGGAACTAGGGTCAGGGATCAGGCTCCCAGTCTTCAGTGGTGCTCCATTGGTGCCAGCACCGTGGGTAAGGAGGCTCAGGGTGATGTTGGATCCCTCGCTTACTATGGAGGCACAGGTCACTTAGGCTGCCAGATTGGCCTTTTATCACATCTGGCTAGTCAGGCAGTTGGTTCCCTATCTCACCCCTTAGGACTTAGCTACAGTGATCCATGCAATGGTCACTTCCAGGTTGGATTACTGCAACTCACTCTATGCAGGGCTACCCTTTGGCCTGATCCATAAATTGCAGCTAGTGCAGAATGCAGTGGCACACAGCCAGTATTGTGCCAACTGCACTGGCTGCCAATTGAATACCGGATCCAGTTCAAGGTTATGGTCTTGACCTTTCAAGCCCTATCCGACCTGGGGCCATCATACCTATGGGACCGCCTCTCCCCATATGAGCCCCAGAGAGCTTAACACTCTTCTGATCAGCACCTCCTGGTGATCTCCGGCCTGAGGGACGTCAGCTTAGCCTTAACCAGGGCAAGGGCTTTTTCGGTCCGTGACCCAACCTGGTGGAACATGCTCCCACCCAAGATCGGGGCCCAGCAGAACTTATTACAGTTCCGCAGGTCCTGTAAAATGGCGCTGTTACACCAGACTTTTAGTTGAGGTGGCAGACATTCAGCCATTCTGGCCTCCCCTGTTTATGGCCCCTTCCCAGTGCCTTACCGTTTTAGATAATACTGTCGGGGGTACCTGTAACCACCTGATATGAGGCACTGGGTTTCTTGTTATTGTTTATTGTGCCATCTATTATTTCATTGGTTTTATTGTTTTATGGATTTTATGTGGTAAGCTGCCCTGAGTCCACTCGTGGGATAGGGAAGGGTATAAATTAAATAAATAATAATTACTCCAAAGACCACATTTAAAAACAAACAAACCTGCAGCCTACACCAATCAAAACTGTGACTTGTTGGGATCTTTTTGACTTTCCCACTTGAACGCACAGTAAATCAATTTTTTGTCTTCCCTTTTGTTCTCAGCTGATCCATCTCACCTGTTCTGCTTATGGTCAGGAGGTTTACAGTGTTATCCCATGCATATTTACACAGCATTAAATCCCACAGTGGGCCTTCTTACTAAATAGAGGTGCACAGTAATGCAGTGTTAATTAATATTTTTTGGCAGCATGCAGATAGGCCGTGGATATTTTAGACAAGAACCCAACTTGCTCTCTGCTACACCTCTTACCTCTCCCTACCTTTGTCACATCATTAAATATAGCCAGTCTGAAAAATGCCTAGAGTCCCATGGGTCAATCAATATAAGGAGCAAGATACATTCGCTTCCTGAAGGCAAACAAAAAAGAAAATTTTATTTGCCTAAAGAACCTGATAGTTATATAATTCCTTCATTTACAGTCTTATTGGGTGAATAATGACTTTGAGACTATCTTGGAAAGATCAGTTTTACATCTATATTAGTTTCTACACTCTTGCTAATTTAGAAACTCATCAATCATACCATTCCCTTGCAGACAAAATCTGCATAATAGCAGATTTAACTGCAGATTTCAGTAACTAAGGCCAAGATGCAAATGGAAGCTGGTGTTTTACTTATCCCTGTGGCAGAATTAGATGCCAAGGGTGCATTCACCAAACTGCTCCCTCACAATCTGCCAATCAAAGATCTCCTTAAGTTCTGTATTACTTTTGAAAAGTATATAAACCCTCTCTTGTCACAAGGACTATGTAGGACTGATTCCCTCCATGAATAGGGTCAGAATCCAAATATCATGGTGCTTTCAGGACAAGCAAGCACTGCCATTTGACATTGGAGCATGCCAACACCCACGTGGCAATGATTAGGGTTACCAAACTCCCCGGTTTGCCAGGGGTCCCCCGTTTTGGAAGGGGTTCTACCCACCCCAACACCCACAGCCACCCATCTCTCTCCCTTTAAGTGTGTGGAACCCGTGTTTCCTCCCAAGCCTGATCTCCGCAAGCTTGCAGGGAAATGCCAGCTTTGTGCTCTTAAAAGGGAAACGCGGCTGCTCTTAAAGGGGAAACGCCGGCTCCTGCATTTAAAATGGAAATGCCACCTCCTTTAAGTACAGGGAACTGCCGTTTCTGGAGATCTGGCGCACGGGCAGGTGGGGGGGTGGCGGACATCCCCAACATGACGTCATCACGTCGGGAATGCCCCACCCCCTCCAGGAACGCCCCCAAAGTCCCCCGCTGGGGGTGGAAGATGGACTTGGCAACCCTAGCAATGATAGATAAGGCATCATGTCACCCAGTCAGAGTGAATTAGGGGACAGAAAAGAGATATGACAGTAGAATCCAATGTACATTGTTACTTTTTCTGCCAGTTGATCAATGCCAGTTTATTCAGATCCACATGGAATACAATGATAGATAAATGGACCCTCCAAGCTGGACGGCAGTGTATCACTCACTATCAAATACTGGTGAGAAATAACAGGTCCATCTTATACAGTTCAGTAATGCATTTCATTGGCAACAGTTCAGAACAGAGTGCTGGATTAGATGGAGACAAAATGACCACTGCTATAAACTGAGCACAATGCAAATGACTGTATGTGATTAAAACACCAAACCATTCTTTCAGTTCAACATTTGCTTGCTTCCACACAACTTCCATTTTGTAGAAGATAATGATTCAAGGGACTTGCCTAAGATGGCAAGCAGAATGCAATTCCCAAGGCATGTCTCCTGCCAACCCACATTTCCTGAAGTGCCATAGAATTCCACACCATTAAGTGTTGCGTATCCCACCAACTTCCTAAATTTTCTTGTGTGCTGAGCCAAAAACAAACTGAGGCATCTTCTCAAAGGAAGGCTGCACACACCACTTCTGCATTCAACTTATCACTTGGAGAATTCACAGTTAGATCAACACCTATTACCCTGCTAAATGGAACTTTCTTGTTCAGAAGTTGTTTCACTCAATACCAGATACTAGAAGGAAACATAAGGGGAAATCGGTTGCATTTATGCCCTTCTTGTGAGATTCCTACAGCATCTGGTTAGCCCAAATCATTCTCAGTCCACTTGCATCCTAGATCTCTCAACTGAATCCAAATTCCTCCCAATTCTTTTGTTTCCCAGATCCGTCCATTAATTTACTGCATATTCCCCCATTTAATTGTCCACTCTTCTTCCCTTGCACAAGAGGGGAAAAAGTGACCATTCTACTTGGCATCAACTCTGTCCCTGTCCAGTCTTTTTTACCCCAACCCAATATTCAATTTTTAATTATTTAGATCAGGGCCAGCTACCAAGCAGAGCTCTCCCACACAGTCTTCATTCATGCAGGCAGTGCGAGCTTAGTGCTTCTCTGTTCTCCTCCACTTCCAGAAGGGATGTGCAAAATTTAAATGGGCAGAAGCTCTTCAATCAGCAGGTATCCACCAGAATCCATCTCAATGCTACATGCCGTTTTGAGTCACGGTGGGAAATAGAGTCAATGCCATCGAAGCTCTAATTTAGTCCTAATGTCTATACATGTGCAGACATCACTTTTAACATTTTGGAGGTGTTTTTATTCCCAAAGTCCTTTTTGTTAACACACTGATTTTCCCTGCAAACCTGGCAGTTTTCCCAAGTTTGGGAAAAAAACAAACTTAACTATAGCTGTGGCTAGCCACAGGTGTGTATATGTTTTTATCCACATAGAGGCCATCCCTTGAGATTACAAATAAGGATTTGAAATGCAACAGGCTTTTGAGGATACCAAAAAGAAGTGACAAAACATCACAGAATACAAGGCCTCCAAGTCCTTGTAGCTTAAATGGCATCCTCTGGCTTTTCACTGACAGCTTTGTAGACTCCTACATAGGTTCTGCATTTACATGTCTTCCATCCATTGTTTGCTCTTAAGAACCCAACTATTCTCTGCATGACACAAGCAGATCGGCATAGCACATTTCAGGATGGGAAGAGCAAATAGTGCTGCTATACATCAAAATCTGTTTTCTGTTATTATGAGTACTGTATTGTGTACATGTATATGTTCTGAACAGCATGTGAATTATTCTAAACAATGTATGCATTGTAAAAATTAGCCTGAAACGTGCCCTCTTTAATATCTCATCAATTTTTTTAAAGAATGCATTGATTTTTTTAAAAAGCTGTATCAGATAGCTATGAATTAAAAGAATAGTAAGGAGTTCAGGAAGTTTTCATATTTTCCTGATAATCACTGTCACCCCATGGATTGGATCCCACCATCTTTTCCGTGGGCATACAACAAAGGAAGGACACTCTTACTCAGTTTCCTTCCTTGCAGTAGCTCCATGTGGCCCTTTCCCCACATGGGGCCCATTAGCCTAGGAGCCCTTTCATGAGTCAAAAGGGGGCATGCCTCCCTCATACACCAGTGGAAAGGCTTCTGTTAGGATAGTTCAGGAAAGTGTAGCATATGGGGAGGGGGGAATCAAGCAGGCGCTCCAGCTTGCAATATTTTGCTTTTTTTTAACTTTAGTTCTCTTAATTATGGTAATTCAGGAACAGCTGAACAGAGTCTGCACTTAAATCACAGGTTTCTAGGACATCTAACTGAAAATCCAACAGCCCTGTTAACATGCTGCAATAGCAAGCAGGGCAGCAAAGGCATGCACTAGCCATCAAGTTCCTCTCACTTTTACCTAGCACATATGTACCTAGGGTTACGTTCAGACGGGCAGTTTCATCCGTTGCCGTTGCTGTTCCCTTACAGATTTAAAGTGCACAATCAGACAGCAACATTTGTCTGTCGTGCCCCAGTCGTATGAGTCCCCCCCCCGCCGCATGTTTCTTTGATATCTGAGAAAGTCCGGCCCTGTTGGTCCAAGTTGGTTCCAAAATGGATTTCCTGTTGTCTGATTGCTCTTCCGTACCCAAGCCATCAGGCAGGTCTGACTGGTCTCTTGGTTTCTGGCTGCCATTTTTTTTACTAGTTAGTGAATTGCTTATAAGTGCATATACGCACCTCTCCCCCCTGCCACAGGGGCTACTCAACACTTTTTCTTTTTTAAAACTCTCAAAGGAAGATGCCTCTGTTCTACAGTCTCTTTCTGACCTTTGGGGAAGGTTTAACTTGAAAAGATTAGAGGGAGGACAGCAGTGAACGCCATATCCCAGCAGGCTGAACAGCGCTTGTGCGCATGCCCAGAGGTCACACTTTTTAAAAAATGACAGACAGTCCCATAAACTACATATCCCAAAAGGCTAATCAGTGCTTGTGGGCAATGCTCCCTCTAAGCTTTGGACTCCTGTGAGCAAAAATTCTACTTTGTGAGCTACTGCCATTAAAGTTGTGAGTGAGTGATCTGGCTGCGGCATAAATCAGTTTGCTTTGGCACCATCCTTCCTGAGCTAAGACAAAAATGTGTGAGCCAGAGGCTAAAAACTGTGAGCTAGCTCACACTCACTCAGCTCAGAGGAAACACTGCTTGTGGGCATGCTCAAAGCATACACTTTAAAAAAAAATGGTCGATGGGCTGACTCTCTGCCTGCTGCCGTTTGATCACTCAAGCACGGATAAAAGCGCATTGAAACATGTTAAAAGGGGTGAGTCTGATCAGGATTCTCTGTCACAAAATAATCTGGCTCAATTAGAGGTGGGGCAACAGTGGATTGAAGTGCCCGCCTGAACACAGCCTAGGACACCCATTTTACTAGTAGGGGAAGTGTTACTGTAAAGTCTTTTTTCCTTGGACAATTTCACAATCTGTTTGTATGCAAAATTTGGATTAGGAATGAATATTTTCATGAAAATGGTTTAACTAACATTAGGATCATTGGGTCTGTGTATGAATGTATGGTAGAGTCCAGTATCAGTACCAAAAACAGACCCTTGCTTAATGAGTGCACACCCCTTCACTCCAGATGCCTCAGCAATATTAAATTTCTCTGTTGCAGGCTTTGTGGCTTCGGCTGGGAGGGCAGGGTATAAATCTGATAAATAAATAAATAAATAAACTTATTTGCTCTACCAGTCAAGTTTGTTTAGAGAAGTTGGATAAATTCATTCAAATAGCTTGCCACTTTACCATGAAGCAAATACTTCGGTCTTAAGTAACTGATCAGTGTTGTTAACATGTTTGTGGAAATATACCACAAACATCAAAGAGGGCTGGGAAATCATGTTAGTGAGGCCACAGAATACGCATGGACGTTTGCTATATAACTTTCAGTAGTTATTATTTTTGGCAAGATAACCTGCATTTAAGAAGCTGCAACGTGCTACTGAAGCAAAGTAGCGATGGTGACAAGTTCATTAAAGCACTACTTGGGGGAAAGCCAACCTGCATTCATAGTGTTAGAAAGATGTCATTTATAATAAGGCTTAATGCACTAAAAAGTCAGAATACTGTAGACTTACGTGAACGAGAGTCTATTAATTTAAATAAGGGGAATAAATGTAAGATAGCCTCACATGCTGCTGGTTCAGCCAACTCTATGACCCACTAAGCACACATTTCCTTGAACTTTTGAATGCTGACATTAATTTATATAAGATAATATTTGGTTTACTTGCCTTACTCCTTTTCCCCTCTTCTTCTTTTTGCAGGAAACTGAGCGTTTGTGTTGTCGTCCCCCTCCCCCACCACTCAAAGCTATTCACTATAGGAATGGACATTAAAAAACAATAAAATGCCTTAGATGCTCTGCACATCACCTTGGGACATTCAAGGTTTGTTTCAAGAGGGCATGCTTAGAACTCTCTCCTGTTTATTGCTCTAAACACTATTTTGTCATAGCAGGGGATTTAGGGCCCTTTGCAAGCTGCAGCATTTGGTTTTCCCTATTTTGCTTCTACATACACATAGTGCATAGCTTTGCTGAAACCATTAAGCAAGTCTGTGCAATTCCAGTAAGGGAGTGAATATTGCAGCCATGTAGTATTTATCTTTAGATGAAAGCAGAATTTTGAGTAAACATATCCAAATGGAAAAATTTAAACATGTTAATGAAGATTAAGGCAATAAAAAGAGTTTGCTTTTCCAATGTGAATAAGGTATACATTAAAAAAAATGTAAATAAGATTTAACAATGTAAGTATAAAATATTTCTTAAATGAACTGGTTCAAATGTTAACCTTAACTACATTACACACTGATTCATTCAAACTGTTATGAAGTCTGCCATTGGTTACCTAAAGTTTTTCCTCCTACATTATTTTCATGGTGTTTAATGCTGCAACTTATATGCTTCCATTTATTTATTTATTTATTTATTAACTTTACTGATAGCTTTATTTTAGGTGGGTTACAGAATAAAAGTAATGCATTTAGATAGCATAAGACATCCAACAAACAATGCAATAGTACAAAAGACAGTGTCAACAACAAGTTGCCTAAGACAAGGTATACGATGAAGAAAGAAATAAGCAGAATTTTAAAGGGAGAAAATGCAGTAGATGCAGGTTAACACCTAAAGGAATGACCACAGTAGGTGCCACTTTACATCCCTAACTTGGCTCCTCTGTCCCGTTTTCAGCACAGATTTCTTATCCATCTCAGTACATTTTCAAAAAGGCTGCTGATTCCTAATTTGGCTAATTTTTGAAACTGTGAATATATACAATATTTACTCAAATGGAAGACTAGTGTTCCCCCCCCACAGCTGTGCCATCATAAAAGGAAGGCATTTCTTACATTCAAACAGAAGTCACAATTACATTCAATAATAATTATATTAGGTGCATTAGGTGAAAGATATCATCTTACATTCAGGGTTGTCTTCCTTTCTTGTAAATATAGTAGCTTCTAACATGGGAAGCAGCTATGCTTAATTAAAGTCCTTGGAAGTGATGTTATTGAATTGAAACAAAATAAAGAACAAGCGTTTGCTTGCCATCAATTTGCAGCCGACTTATGGCAATCTCATACAGTTTTTAAGGCACAAGACATTCAGAGGTGATTTGCCACTGCCTGCCTCTGCCTAGACTTCCATGGTGGTCTCCCATCCAAGAAATAGCCTAAGGCTGCGGTCACACGTAACAGAAGCCACACAAGTGAGACGGAAAACAAACGGAGTTTCCAGGCGCGATCTCACCAGCACATCTGGGAAGCGTAGCACTCCCGTGGCTCAACCGAGGCTTCCAGCCAAAACTGCGTGGCAAAAAACTAGTACCTTGGAGGTACTAGTTTCCGGAAACTGCGGGGCAAGGGCGGGCGTCTGATCGCGTTTCCGGTGGCATCCGGCACCCGCCCATGTCCCCTTGCAAATAAGGTGGGTTTTTTTTGTCCAAGTCTCTGTGGATGCGCATGTGCACCCAACGGAGCATGCGCATTTGTCATGTACACAAAAATAAAAAACAGTTTGCTGCGGCGTACGCTTCTTCATTGTGCGCCGGCTTGTCCTGTGATCGGCACCTCTCCCTTGCCATGGAACCTCCACGGTACCTCCACAGGACCTCCACAGGAGGTCTGATCACGTAACTGCGCAGTAGTTTGCCCCAGGGCAAACAGCCACGCTTCTCCTCTGCAGTTTCCTGCCCGTGTGACCGGGGCCTATAATGAACAAGTACATTTTTAAAATGCACATTATCCATTAACAACAGACATGTTTCCCCCAGAAGAAGACAATGTCCTGACTTTCCTTTTGGGGGTGTATGACTTCTCTTATATCAAAAACAGATCGGTGTGACATGATTATGAATGCAAAAAATGTTAATGTTAGAACATTTCTGACATGGATGGGGGTGATATTATCATGCAGTCTCAGAACATTTGGGAGATGAATTAAGCATCTCTTGGGGAAAGCATATGTGTAGAACTTTCTCATCCTGATGCACCCTGCTGACAAAGCCGTTGGATGTTATTAGCAAGCATAGCCCAGCATGTCTATCCGATCACTCCCACAGTTGGCTGGCAAAGCTTGTTAGTAATGTCTGAAGGAGGACTCCTGCAGGGGGACCCGCACATGCTATAGATGCAAAAGCAGCCCACAACTTTCCTCCTGCAGTTGTTGTACTTTGGATGTTACTAACAAGCACTGCCAGCTTACTGTAGAAGTCCTTACACAGCTACCTGGCAGCACTTGTTTCTCCTGAAGCCACTCATAGCTATTCATTGTACACTGTCAATCCTTTGTTACATCCATTATCGCCTGCACTATCTCCTTGCAACTGGTGCTATGTCAGTGAATTTCATTTTCCCATTCTCATATCTTAAGACTTTTCTATCCCCCCCCCAATCATAAATGTAGCAACTTCAGGATACAAATCAGATATCTGTATCTTCCCCAAGAAACATCTGCTGAAATACAAAGTTAGCCAAGGGCTCAGCTGCCTTGGAAATCCAATTGGTCACATCTGTAACCCTGAACAGTGGGCATTCAATGGCTGAAGTATATTAGTATGTATTTGGATTTCATTATTTGAAGTCTATGATTTAATAACTTTAATTGACAGATATAATGCACGAGTACAATACATTCTGGAAGTAGCTTTAGATTTTATAGCATAGAGATAATTGTAAATGAAAAATGAAAGAAAACCGGCATGGCTTCGTAAATGAACAATTAACCTTTCAACTCTAGAACTACAGATGGAATCCTGACCAGAAACTGAAACAGCTATAATGATAGTTAAAAGAGTATAATAAAATTAATCTGATAGTTTTAGATTGATTTCTCTTCCTTCCCTTTTAAACCCTTTGCTTAGAGTCCCACTTGCAATATTATAAGGGCATTCTACCTTACTATTAACCCATTTATGAATAAGGCATCATCCAAAAGGATTAATATTTTCTTTTTCTCTTTAAAGGTTACAGTTATCATATATCTTACTGGATGAAGGAATTAGGATATTAAATACCATGCCCAAATTAAGAGCCAGTGTGGTGCAGTGGTTAGAGTGTCAGACTAAGACCTAGGAAACCCAGGTTTGAATCCTCACTCTGCGAAGGAAACTTGCTAGGTGACCTTGGGCCAGTTATACTGCCAGCCTAACCTACCTCACCAGGCTTTTGTTAGGAAGGTGAAACAGACTACAGGAGAATTATGCAAGCCAACCTTCAATCCCCATTAGGGAGAAAAGTGGGGTATATGTGAAGTAATATAAAATAAATAAATAGCCAATGCAGACATATCCCTGTGTACTAAGATGCACTGGACTGGCGAGACTGCATTTTTTCAATTGCCAAATATTTTGTGCCATTCCTTTAGTCTACAAAAAGGGCTTTTTAACATGAACACTATGGAAAACTGCCATAGTAAATAACTGCTTCCAAATGCACATTAATATAATTTAGTTCACCATATTTCAAACCAACAATTTTCTCTGCTTTCCCAAATCAGTTGCAACCATTTTTTTTTTACTCTTTCTGATAGTCAGCACTGCATGCTATTTTGATTCTAGTTGAACTTGGAGAATTTGTAAACTTAATTATAGAACTGGAGCATGTGCCTTAATTTTCTGTTCCTTCAGTTAAGCGGCATCTTTTAGTTCTCCACATTACCGATCACTGTGAAAAAGCGAACTCAATGTAATACTGCCTATAATTTCATCAAAATTGTTTTTGTGCTGTTTTATGGATGTGTACTAGGGTTGCCAAGTCTGAAGCTGCGCTGGATCGGGGGACTCCAGTGCCGCTCCGTGAGTGCGCGTGCCATGCCGGGCACACTGGGGCGGGGCCATGACCATCCGAGGGAAAACCATAGAGTTTTCCCTTGGATAACTGTGGCCCCGCCCCCAGCATGCCTGGCATGGTCGCGTCACTTCCGGGTGACGTGCACGTTGCATGCTTTTGGGGGGGTTCCCCTGGGGCCCGATCCGCCACCGGCGGGGAACTGGCCTCTGGGGCGGGGGTTTCTCCACCCCCCGGGGTGACTTGGCAAGCCTAATGTGTATAAGTGTTCTTGTGCATCAGTAAAATACCATTGTAATACAACAACCATATTTACATTTTTTTTTGCAATGTGCTATGATGAACTCTATCCTCTAAAGACAGACTCAAGTGGGTAGCCATGTTGGTCTGAACTAGCAGAACAAAGTTTGAGTCCAGTGGCACCTTTAAGACCAACAAAGTTTCAATCACAGTATAAGCTTTTGTGTGCAAGCATACGTCTTCAGATACAGTAAAACAGAATTTCCTCAACCATTACATAAAGGAGGGAGGGGGTCTGGGTCTCAATTGGGCTCTTTTTGTAGCAGGAACTCCTTTGCATATTAGGCCACACCCCCTAATGTAGCCAATCCTCTAAGAGCTTACAGAGCTCTTCTTACAGGAGCTACTGTAAGCTCTTGGAGGATTGGCTACATTAGGGATGTGTCGCTTAAAATGCAAATGAGTACCTGCTACAAAAAGAGCCCTGTCTGACAGCATTCCACAATTGATTCCATATCTCATATGTGTGCATGTACTATCAGGAGTGAAACTGAATGCCTGATGCTTCTTGATCACCTGAAGTGCCTAAGAAATCCACCTCTTCCTTACCACTACTTGTCAATGTGATGCCTGAAAAGAGAGCTAAAAATATTTTTCACGCATCATAGAATAAGTTTTGCAATGCACTGGCAAAACTTTCTTCAGAGCCAGCATAACTCTGAGCCTGTATAAATTCCAGGCATACCAAGGATCTGCAAAATAGCTAGTTCATAAGCCATAAATCAACCAATAGTAGGCCCTGTGGCTAGACAGAAGATTCTGTATACCTCCAGGTTAGAGACTGACTTGCAGTCTTCCAGCTGGGATCTGTTGCAACAATTAAAGTGTGAATTTTTGAATTTTAACTTTGAAATCTAAAATTTGACCCATTTGATTGATTACATGTAACTACAAGTGACTCCAGGCACAGTCAAATATTTCTTTATTTACTTCATTTATATGCCACCTTTAATACAGAGAGGACAACAGCAGGTTACACTGTTCTCTTCTTCCCCATTTTATCCACACAACAAACCTGTGAGACTGTGTGACTTGCCCAAGGTCACACAGGAAGCTCCCATAGAAGAATGGGGATTCAAACTTGGGTCTCCCAGATCCCAGTCTGACTATTTCCTGAAAATACACAGACCACCCAAAATGTGAGAGAATATATACTATTAAAATCTGCAGAGATCTTTTAGCTCTTTCCAACATAGTTTACCTAACCAGGTTTGTCTTGGTCTATGCTCCACAAATCAAAGATCATATGGTTAATACCCCTGTATTTCAAAACCCCATTCACTGGCAGTACTAAATAGTACTCTTCAGACATTTGAAGGAAAGTAAAATGAATTCACAGAAGGGGGAGCAGGAAGGGGGAGCAGGATCACAACTGCAACCTCTTCCCTGACTGATGTATATACATTAGAATATACATTCATGCAGTTCTCCCTACACAATTAAGAACCCTGAAAAGCAGGGTTCTGGGTTGGGCAGACAGGGCCACATTTGCATACATCTGCACATAGATCTCTGCACAGTCCATTCAAATAACTGGAGGTTGGACTACCTGTTGGAAATGTGTGACTTGCAAGGTCTAGATTTCAGTCATTATAGGGTTAATCTGTTTTACCTTCTGTACTATTGTTTAGACTGACCTGGAAGGGAAACTTGGCTCAGAGCCAATGGGAAGACAGCCCGGGAATATCAAAGTCTGTTTACTAGCAATCATTGGTTATTGTGTTCAGGTGACTTCCTTCTAGGGGTCAAGAAGGCGGCAAAGCTCCATTGTTGTGTGTGACCATATGTTCTGTGCTGTAAGAATGTAGGTCTAGATATTTCTTTTGTTTTGTATCTTTCCATGTGAACCCTTCCCTTAGAAATAAAGATTTTAGGGGGGCGTGGTGGCTGATCTTCTGGCTGGCTGCATCCCTCCCATGCTCCTGCCATTCCCTCTGAAAATATAAAAATTGCTCTCAAAGAACAAAACCAACTAAGAAAAAAACTTTCTTGTCGGCTATGGGAAGGACTAGGGGGAAGAAGGAAGCCAAAAATTCTCCCTACAGACCCCCAAAGAAAATGAATATAGACTTTGAAGACTCAGAAGAAGACCTCTGCCGGAGGAAATGGTGATGGGAGGAAGCAACTGCAACCTAGGTTATCAGTCTATGATTCTGCATGCCTTGACAGAGATAAAAGACGAAATTAAAAATGAGATAAAGACTCTGAGTGGGGATGTTGGGCAATTAAAACAAGAATTTGTCCTGCTTTAATGAACAATTGAGCCTATAAATAAGAAACTTGATGAACTCACCACAACATTGCAGATTACGGAGAGAAAAGCTGAAGTAGCATTCCAGAGTGCGAAGAAAGCAGCAAACGAATTGAAAGAGGTAAAAGACTTTGAAGCATGGGCAAAAAATAAAATTATGCTCCAAGAAATTAAGTTGAGAGAAAGAAAGGCCAAAATTTGTGGGGTCTCTTTAAACTTTTCTGAAACAGAAGACCTTACTGCAGATTTAAATAAATTGCTGCAACAGATACTTCAATCAACAGGGGAAACAGAGATCTCTGAAAGAAACATCACATCTGCCTTCCATTTGAACATCTCCAAAAAAGCCCCTCCAGATGTCACTCCAGATATTCTAATTAAGTTCACAGAGCTACAGACCAAAAACTCTTTAAAATTGCGAGGGAAAAAGAGGGTTTGCGCCTTGAAGACATGATTGTTTCTTTGTTTGCTGACGTCCCAGCTGAGATTCTTATCACAAGAAGGAAGCTGCGAGACACCACCAAGGCTCTCAGAGAACATAGAATTCAATACAGATGGCTTGCACTAGGCCACTAAATGGTCAACTTAAACGGCAAAACTTTCATAACTTATGATGAGAGCACTGGAAAGAAGCTACTAGAGGAGCTGACTAAGCAACCAGACGGAGCCATTTAAAAGGAGACAGTTTGTTTTGGCAAATAGTTCATTAGTCCATGCTGAGAGCAATTAAATAAATAAGTAGGGTATTTAGAATTATACTATAAGCAGTAAATATTTAGTGAAAGTATATAAAGTAATATATAAGCAGTAGTGTTATAGCCAGAGAGTATGGCAAGGAGGTGGAGGGTGTGCTCCCCCCAAGACCTCTGGTAACGGGGAGGAGGGTTATCCTTCTGCTGAAGGGGTTTCCTCTTCAGCCCCAAGTATCAGAGGCAACCCTATCCAGCTTTCTTTTTTAGGTATAGAAGTAGATAGAATAACAATAAAGACTGAATGAACAGAAAAGAAGTTAGAAGAATGAGTAATAATCTATTGGAAGATTCAAAAGATGTATTAAGAGATAAATCGTGATTTAGAGGGAGTTGTACGGTGGTTTTCTATGTGGGTAGGATAAGAGAATAGGAAAAGAAGTGGTTACAAACTGGATTGGGATTAAGTTTAATTTGTTAGTTATACAGTTTGGAATGTAACCTCATTTTTGCTTTTTTTCTTGTGTAATGCATGAAAAGGAGTATAATGTCTAAGGATATGAATCATTTTTATGAAATATGAATCATATACTCAATAAAAATACTTTAAAAAAAGAAATAAAAAATTTTACACAGAAAAAATACCTCCTCTCCAGTGAAGCAAAGATCCATTGCAAATTCTGAGTATTTAAGTATTTTTGCCTATTTTCCCAACACTACCCACCATGTTCCTGTGCCCCTTATATCAGTTCATTCTTTCCCCTTTCAAACATTGGAAGAGGACATATGATTATACATTTTATATTACTGTAATGGCACCACCGAAACAGGTACAAAATATTTAAAACATTACGCTCCCAGCACCAAGTCCTCTGCTAGCATAAAACATTGTATTAATGAAGCCTGAGATCTTTTGAAGAGTCTACACAAAATAGTTGAGAGTTTGGTCCATTCTATTTCATCACAGGTAAGCACTTTCAACATGATGACAAGAAATTTGCAGAGCAAAACGAAAAATGCTTCAGTGTAGTCTCTATAAGCCAAGAGAATAATGAACAGCCTGAACAGATACAGTATTTTCATAGCTGGAACCTCTGTAAGAAAATGAAATGAAACAGCTACCACTTCCAGGCATGCGAGAGCAAATCTTTAACTAGAAAGCAAAAGAAGCTAAATAGTGTTCCACACTCCTTCTCATGGAGTGTATCATCTACTAAGATAAGCTTACTATACTGCACACAGTGAATTCTCTTTAAGACACCATTCTTTTAAATGCTGGAACTTTAAAATGGCATACATTCAGCATAGTTGACCCTAGGAAGAATTCTATTCAGGAGACTCTATTATTTTGCCTTCTCATTGTAATGACTCCCACCACAGCATGTAGAAATGCAACAATGGGAAAGCAACCCCTTGCCTTTATGACAAGTAATTATATCGAATGGAAAACATTCCCTCCAGTGTTTGACTCTTGTTACTGTGGACTCACTTTCTAGATGCAGCCCCCAACTCAATTCCAGCTAAATGGTTTTGGCAGCCATTTTTAAAGCTAGCGATGCTTTGCTTTGGAAAAAGTAAGTCACGGCTTTCCTTAGTCAGGCTACACCAAAACTTTGAGTGAGAGAATGATTCACTGATGAACATGTGTATGCTTGCTTGCTGACCCATCACCACAAAGACTCGCAAAGCCAGGCTTGGTTTATCCTAGTTTATCCATGTACTTTTGTCAGCAAATGCAAGTCCTCCTGAGTGCACAATCTAATTACTAACAACCCACCAAGTTGTACTAGTTTTACCTGATCATCTCCAACCAGCCTGCCTCAGGCATAGGTGAAGCTTCCACTCTACCATCAATTTTGTCCACCCAGAATATTTCCCTGCCTGAACGCTGTCACCTTTTGTTGTCCTTCTGGGAAGCCCCCCACCCCCAACCCAATCTAAGCCTGGAAATCCATAAGGGCTCATCCTGGATTCACCCCAAATGATTTCTTCAATTTTCTTTTGTGCTGGCTCCTATAACTATCACTGTCCTTCTAGCCAAAATTTGGTGATGGTCTGTTCCTTTCTGGTTTTGCAGAGGCTCCTAACTCACTTTTCTTTCTCTGGGACTTTGGGATGCTTCATCACCACACAGGAATGTCCTTCTGCTGCGTTCCTTCTTCTTTCCCAGGACCTTTGGAAGCTCTGCCTAAAGTCCCCTACTCTCAATCTCTGGATCATCAAAACAGACAACCTACTCTACCCATCTCAGTAGACAATCTCCTTCCCTGTTAATTCCTTTTCTCTTAAAAAATCTTCTTTCCCCTTCTTCAAATCCTTCACTCCCACTGCTCCTTGTGGCCATTCCTCAGTGCATAATTCTCACTCAGCCAAAGGCTTGGCTCTCTTTCACCTTCTCTTTCTCTCTTCACATCCTTCTGAACACAACAACTGCATTGTTTTCAATTCCTGTACCCCTATATTTCCCTCAGTAAATTCAAAACCTTGTTTGGAGAAAGATTTGTTTGTTTCATGGTTACTGGTAGCCTATTAGAGGAATTTTGAGCTTGCCTGCACACTATACATTTAAAAGTTCCAAAACCACAAATTCTGCTCCACGTAAATGGCAAGCATCTCAGTTTTCCAAGCTAGCCAGGCTGTGGAAGTGAGAAGTTTCCCCTGAGGCACTGATCTTAATCCCCCCCCCCAACCTGGTCAGTGTTATGGGTAAGTGTCCCAAACCCAAGTTAGATAGTCTACACATATTTAAGGATATACATAAAAAGGACCACTTATTATAATAGTTGACACAACCAGACTTCCCCCCAATTTGGCCATATACACAATACATATATCTTCCATTTTGACATAAAATATTATACAACATTCAAGAACTTTTCAAATACTGTATTAAGTACTTTGAAGCCAGCATCTGTATATCTTTGAAGAATAATTTGATAACAATTTGAACTTGTATGGTTCCATGGAAAATTCATTCGTTCCGATTGGACTATACCAATGAGCAAATGTCACTCACTGACTGACTTGATAAATTGATTTCATTGTAGATAGAAAGCTGGAATTTGGTACATCCAGAGTTCAAGAAACTCTTATTACTAGAAAATTCTGAAAAAAGTGTTAGCAGAGAAAAACCAAGACAAAGATGCTGTAGAAATTCTAGTGTATACACTGTGGTGGCTTCAGTCTTCCCAAAGTGGGATTTTTAGTGGGAACCATCAATATAAATTTGAACGTAAGCCAAGCCATGTGTGAGACTTTCACTTCATATGCCTAACATTTATCGGACTAGGGGAGGAAGGATTTTCAGTGGCAGCCAGGAACATAACTATGTGTCTAGAATAAATATATGCAAAGAGACACGGCTATCCACACTAATTAAAGGTTGGGCAGTTAAAATTATTTCTCAAGCAAGAAGAAATAATGTGGTAAAAAATTAACTGACTTTTGTTTCTGTGATATAATTTAATTCATGGTATGGGCTGAGGCTAAAAGTATTTTGACAGATAGTTAAATGTTCAGAATGAGAACAATCATCAAGATGATATTACTATTATAATATGACTACACATCTTATTTGCATGAAACAGTAGAGAAATGCCTGTATTCCAGAAATACATCTTCAATGTCCTCCAGTAAAGCTGTCATTTGGCACAGTTCAGTGGTTTGGATCCAAAGAATCCTGAATGGAGCAGAGTTCCTGGTAGGAATCTTTGTGAATTTATATGTCCCAATGCAACCCACACTGCATTCCTGAAATGGTCACGGCTGAAGGTCAAGTGACCTTACGAACAGCACTAGATGTGGAATTGGGGAATTCAGCAGAAATCAGTGTCCCCTTCTTGTTTCACATCTTGCATGAACAGAGCAAAAGTGCACACAATACCACTACATGTCACATCCCACACTATTCCCCAGTATACAAGTACAGCTTTGGGGGGATGTAATTGAGTACTGTGAACATCTGGCAAAGGAAAGGACGTATTCTTAATTTGCCGAAAATCCATCTGCTTCTTAAACACTCAACATTGCTCTATGATCGCAAAAGTTATTTCAGAACTCTTCCAACTGAAAAATACAATGTAAAACATTTAAAAAGATACACCCCAATCATATCTGTTTGTTGTGAAGTAAGTCCCATTGAGCTCAAGGGTACTTACACACAAATGCATGAGGTTAAGTTATTATACCATAATCATAGATCGTCGGTGTCATTACCTCTATATGGTCCCAAAAAGATTTGAGACATTATGATCTTGATCTTTTTTATTAATTAGCATGTGTGGCTGCTTTCAAGGGGGTGTTTAACCCTTTCCTGCATTCAACCATTTTCAACTGTCCCCCTGAAAAAGGCAATTAGCTTCATGAAAGAAAAAAGGACAGAAGACTACATGCACCTATCTATTTCCTCCCAAAAAATTAACTTCAGATTTACAGATTACAATGGTTGATTTCTATTATTGCAAGCTTAAACATCTTCTTGCCACAGCAAGCCTTCCATAATCTCCAATGTAACTGTTTGGTGCTGCTAAGTAAAATTTCAAAAATCTAATCCTGATTTTATCGTGTCACATCTGGTTTGACTTATGAGGCTAAGGAAAGAAAATAACCAGGGGTTTATACTGAACAGAAAACACTATCCTATTTGTACTGAGTTGTAACCCACTACTCTGTTCAGCTTAACATGGAGCCTTCCTAAAGAGGAACAGCCTCTTCTGCTGGAAGAAGCGATGGTCTTTGGAAGGCTCCACTTGTAGCTCAGTGGAGTGGCTGCACTTTTAGCTCAACTCATCACGAGCAAGATAATGCTGCCTGCTAGTAAAAAAGTTCCAACCAGTTCCTGGGTAAATGAAATTCATTTAAGAAAAGGTGTCCATCCCAAACTGACTGTTAATTCCAGAGGGAGGATTATCAGTGTGATGCCATGCTTATGTCAGAAAAACAGGGTCAAAACCAGTGTTCCCTCTAAGCTGAGTTATTGTGAGCTAGCTCACAGTTTTTAGCATCCAGCTCACACATTTTTGTCTTCGCTCAGGAAGGGTGGCTCCAGAGCAAACTAATTTATGTGGTAGCCAAATTGCTCACTCACAACTTTAATGGCAGTGGCTCACAAAATAGAATTTTTGCTCACAAGACTCTGCAGCATAGAGGGAACATTGGTCAAAACCCCATTCCACAATGAAGTTCACCAGGTAATCTTGATCCAGTCTCTCACTTTCAGCCTAGCCTCACTCATAGGACTGTGATGAGGATAAAAAGGAAGATGAGAGAATCCATGTATGTCAATCAGATACTTTGAGAAGAACAAGTTTAGACATGTTATTTATTTATTTGCCCACCATATTTCTATACCACTTTTCAAGCAACTTCTCCAAGGAGCTTACAATTTAAACCTCTAAAATCACTTTAACATCCCATAAACACATCATGAAACACTATACAAAGGACAATGACGGTGGTACAGCATAATTCCCTATGGCAAACAGGTATTTCCTTTGTTCTTGTTTTTCTTTGGACAAATGAGGTTTTGAAGCATTATAAATACCATGGTCCTAGTAACCAAGACATTAGTGGAATGAGTCACAATGGCAAGGATAAAGGTAACAATGGCTTTCTCCCAACACCTTGAACACTCGCTAAGATACCACTTTTTTTTTAAGATACTTTTTAAGCACCACTTTCTTGGGACGAAAGACCATTGTTATTATTATCTTTAAAAAGCATTGTGCACAGAAAAGCTTTGGGATATGCTTTAATGCCTTGCCTTTGTTCCATGTCCTGTTTGTATGTGTGTCTGCACGCTCAAGTGCATGTACAGGCTTTTTTCATGTCAACAGGATATTTGTCCTCCTCAAAGACTGCTACTTCTGAAAGGCATCTCACTTGATGAAGATTATATCCACGTTTTTTTTCCTTCTGATCTTCTCCGATGTATGTGACAAGTTTATTCAAAGGAACAAAACTAGAGTTCCTGAGACCCTTGAGTCGTCTTTGTTCATTTTAAGAAGAAAGATTGAAACTTCAGAATTGACATTGAATAAAGACACAGTGGTGGCAAACTCCTCATGGAATTATACATATTCTTATTTTTTTTAAGTTAAGCTTTATTTCAATAGCACCCATCCTGCTTAACATGAAGAATAAAGTCATTCAAGACTCTGCTCTCTAAAAAAAAAAAAGTTAGGGAGGAGTGTCCTATTGATAGCAAGAATAAGACAAGACAAAGTCCTTGCTGCTTTCATCTCACCAGAAGGATGTATGTTCTGATTTCTGAACTGAAGGGATATCTCAACAGTGTGCGGTTGTCAGAACACCAAGTCATTCAAGATGAAGCGCTATGTGAAAAGTTATAGAGGGGTATCCTGCTGATGACAAGAATATATAACGGGACAATGCATGCAATAGCGGTAACTTTTCAAAAACTATATATTTGAGAGAATGTTTTTCTTTTTTAAAATCAAAGACTTGTAGCATAGTTTTATCTTAAAATGCCCAGAAGAAAGACTGGCCATGTAACACACAACCCATACACATACAAAGCAGCACATCTCCTCATTAAACACATCGGTTTGATGACTGAGATGTATCACCAGGCTTCTTGGTGCGTGAAGAAAAGATTCTTTAAAATGTGGCGACTACCAAGAAAAACTTAGCATTTGGTACCTGTTGCTTTACAATATATAGTGCAAATTATTATATGGATAATAATTTGCACTATATATTGTAAAGCAACAGGTATCAAATGCTAAGTTTTTCAAAGTATATATAGAATCTTTGTTTAAAAAGGGAATGAATTTACTAAACACTGTGTCACTGTAAGCAGAACTAATCCCCTCAAAGTTTACAGAAGTCAATGGCCATAGAGGGGTATAAACTCTGCTTATGATGACATGATGACAAGTCATTTGAGATATTTTCCATCACTTTTTTGCAACACAAGAGTTTGAGTTCTGGTTCAGTGAACTGTAACCCAGGGCTGTGAGAATCAAAGTTCAAATATCAGATCAATATGTATGTTCAGACCAAATCTCTTAGCCTTAACTCAGTATCTGTGAAATGGAACTCTTATTATAGATTAATCTGAATGTTGCTTTTAAACAAAACCCAAAAAACCAAAACTCATGCTGCAGTCTTCGTAATTCCCTCTACATCTTTATTCATTTTAAAATGCTGGCACATCATACTTGATACGACCTTCAATTCTGGTACATAAGCAAATCAGTCATCCTGCAGAAACAAACGCATATGAATTGTTGCCAAGAAGAGTCCAGCGATAGTATGACATAAGTAGAAGAATTATGATTTCTCCCCCCACCTTTTCACCAAGGCTTGTTCAACCTCTTTAGGTTTGCAATTGAAACTGAGGTTTGTATGTCTTCTGAAAAATTTCTATATAGCAAGGAGGACTTTTTCCATCACATGTGATTGTTCCTCGGGGGTATCTATGTACCTCTGGTTACTGTGAGGTATATTTTAAAAGAATAACAAATGTTCTTGGATACATGTTTTGCAGTCTTCAGAATATCCAAGAGCAAACCTTGATCACTGCTATGGTTTTGCATCCTACCACTGACACTTGATATGTTTCCTGCACTACATGAATTCATATTGACTTCCGCCATGATTTTACAAACAGGACTTTACTCTGGGAAGGTAAACCACTATACTCTCCAAAGAACTTGCATATGATTTTTTGTCAAATCCCAAGGCCTTTGTAAAACATATTGACCCATCTGAGGGACATCATTCACATGGAGAGCGTAACAAATGATGTATTCATGGATATACAAAAAGGTAGAATTGTTAACCCCAAGGTTAGAAAACAATCAATAGAATACTGAGAAGAGAAATATTGTACTTCCTGAATGTTTATTAGCAAGGCAAATGATGAAACTGTGATCCAATAAATGTTTTAATCCTTGATGCTCCTCTGAATACATCTACAGACTTTCATTTCAGATTTTCACTTTATCTGAAGTATTTCTGCAACTCTTACCAGAACATATTGGACTGCACTTTAATGTTGAGATAGTCATTGATTATTACCTATTGATTATTATCTATAAGTATGGCCACAATTGTCCAGCAGAGATTTCTGCAGTGACAGGGATCCTTTAAAAAAAAATTACACCTTCTAGAAATTTATGCACTTGTATCCACAGCCATTTCCGTATACATGGCCTGGGCCACTACTGGCATTAAAGTCGTGAGTGAGCAATTTGGCTACTGCATAAATGAGTTTGCTCTGGAACCATGCTTCCTGAGCGAAGACAAAAATGTGTGAGCCAGAGGCTAAAAACATGTGAGCTAGCTCACACTAACTCAGCTTAGAGGGAACACTGCCTGGCTTGTGTTTTACCAATCTGCTCAGCACACTCAGGAGCCTTCATCTGGTGGAAGAGATTCTTCTGTTAGAGTCTCTGCACTTCGCTGAGTAGAATGGGCAGAATACAATGTTTATATTTATAGTTTCTTGTGTGTTTTTACATGTAAGCGGGTTTTAGTTTTATGATAGTGTTCTGTTTGTGAGCTCTCTTAATCTTAATTAATGTTCTTGTAAGTAGTATCTCCACAAACTTGATAGTCAATCATTATGCAATGAATACAGGAGTAATGTTCCAAGACGGTGAACTCTGCCAGGGTCTTCCACACCCTGAGAAAAAGCAGTCTAGGATGGTAAGGCAATTACATAAATTACATAAATATTTCATTATTGGAAACTCTGTCCTAGACGTGAAACAGATATTCTGGAAGGACATGTTCTGAAGACTATGAAATATAAAGATCAGAATGGGGAGGGGGGAGACGAGCAACGTCATGCACTTCCTTATTTTTCAAAGCAGCATGGTTTCACTAAAGAAATCCAGTTATATGTTTAAATGCTGACCTTATGCCTGTAGACCTAGCCAGTACTTTGTACTTTGTTATTCATAGAATGGTTTCTCCACGCATAAGTACCATCTATTCAAAACTGCCCATATAAATTTGTGAACTATCACTTTTAATATAGTGTTTGGCTGAGGATATTTGACAAAGAGATCTTTTTTTTATTTAAAAATTACTGTTAGACTCCTTGTGATATGTCACCTTTTGTGAAGTACAATTGACTAACCAAATTTTGGTAGACTGTCCATTTACTGCAGTTGTACTGTTATGAATCCTAACAAGGTAACTGCACTTTCAAAAACTGTAAAAAAAGGAATCTTCTCCAGGGTTCACTGTGTTTCCTGCTGTAGGAACTGTGAAGGTAAAAGCTGTAAATAGTGACATTTTTCCTTTTATGCAACTCTTAAAGGAACACATCCTGGAAATCCTAAGTGTACTGGCACCCTCTGGCATATTCATACCTTATTAACTTGCAAGGAAGATGACTCATTTCCTAAAAGTGTTATATATACAACGTTGTATGGAAATGTAAGATACCCTCCTTTTCTGGTACCCCTTGGGGGGGAAACCTAGTCTTGCATATGATTAAATACATTTATTGGGGATTTTTGTGTGCTCCCCCGTAAATCAATTGCTTTCCCTGCTAGGAATCAATTGCTTTGTTTGTATCTCGAGTAGAAAAGAATACTGTTAATTGGATTTGCCTGTGTCCTTTACAAAGTTTATATCTCCACTATCCGTCATTACATTTTATGGCACATGTGGCCTGGCCCAACAAAGTTACATTGATGTCAAATCCAACCCTTCTAGCAAATGAATTCAACACCTCTGAAGGATTCAGGCAAAATCTACAGTAACAAGTCAGATCCAACCCTTGTAACAAATGAATTCAGCACCTCTGAAGGATTCAGGCAAAATCTATAGTAACAGAATTAAATATGACAAACATTTTGTAATGAGATTATTTTATTAAAGTCAGGAAGTATATGGCTATGAGGAGCTCTGGTCTTACAACTGTTTTGCAAGTGATGTAAGCAGAAGGGGATCATAGGCAAACAAAGATTCAATGAGCTTTTTATTTTTATTGGAAGACAGTGTGTTATAGTGGTTAAAGTACTGAACTATTACTGAGAAGACCCCAGTTCAAATCCTTCACTACTATGAATCACACTGTGTAACATTGGCTTGATGCCAAGAAATGTGAAGGCCTGGGAGGGAATGAAAAATTGGGGGTGACCATTTTTATCCCCTCTCCTCTGAGGACCTTGTTTCAATTGGAAAACCTAGGGAAACATTGGAGGGGGGGGGGAGAAACTCCTTGAACTATTTTCTCTTGAGTGAAACACTTCCCAAGACAATTTTCCCTCAGTCAAAATTTATAAAATGAAAACACTGTCGAAACTTTTTCAATTTCTTCAGTACAAAAATCGAGAAATTCTGTAAAATACTGGTAAGAAATCTCTTATGAATCACTTTCTTTTGAAAGGAGTGCACCGCTTTTAAAGATGTTTTACGTGCTCCAAATATATAGCATAAAAATGTCCGAGGACTGTGTTCAACTTTTCCAACAGAAAAATATTCATAAAAAGAGCTTTTTATTTAGGAATTAGTGAGGGTTTTTAAGGCAACGTTTTACTCAAAATGCATAATATAATGTAGACATATAGCAACATATTTTTAAAATATGTTTAAATGTCACACTCCCAAACGTTGGTTGTCTGTGTTGGCTGCTAATGGAACAATTCAAGAGTTCTTGGAAGTTTTTCATTTTCTAGCAGTTAGTGGCCATACAATATCCTATAGGCCGGTATGGCTTGCTTCCTCCTCTTAGTGCAACTGGTGTAGTACTATTATCATGGAGGTCGTCATTGGTTCAAATCTCATCTGACAAATGAACGTATTAGCATGCAGTTCACTATATCTCAGCACTGGCAGCAAAACAGGGATGATGCTGACTTAACTTATGGGATAATTACAGGGATTTCTAATTCATATTAAGTGATCTGAACATTCAAATACATTATTTCTCTCCAAAGTGAATATGTCCACAGACATCATCCATTATGTCGTAGTGTCACCCAGAGAATTCAAAATCAGTTAGCATTCTCAGACGTTGAGAAGACACGGTTTTGGTTCTTTAGGTCTACAACATGGGGCCTTGCACACAAACAGGCAACTGGAGCCACTTATGGAAGCCACAGATGGTGTGCTGCCCTTTTCCAAATCACTGTAGGTTCAGGCGAGGGTAAGCAGGGGGAATCTTACAGAGAGCTATATATGTGGAATGTCCCACATTTATAATCCTTTCCCTGTCCTTGAGAATTTGCTTTACTTTGTTTTGGAGAAAAATCTCACTAAGAATACATAGTAACACAATAAATGAATACTTTACCCAAAAAAGTCTCAAGAAACCAGGTTCAATTACAGTTATTTTTTTTAAAACGAGATATTTTAGAAACAATGTTATGACTCTATGCAGTGTAAACGGACTGTTCTCCACAAACAGTAACTTTCCTGCCTTCCCTGTTGCTGCAGTTATGTATGAACTCCAAAATTGTGCACCAATGGTCTAGTGGACCCAGGACATCATGGGAGTCAAATGGTGGTGAAATGAGAGGGAGGAATTGGCAAAACTTACCTATTTCAGATGACAGTCCCATGGGGGGGTGCTACTGACCTCATAGGCAAGAACAGCTGGTTCCTCCCTCAATAACACCAGCAGCTGCTGTTTTTCCCCACCTTCCTGACACACTTTCCTCTGGTAATGCTCCTCTCATACAATAATATCTTGAAGCAGTGTGGTAAGAGGAGGGAAGGAAAGATCAGCCAGTCATAACTGTCTTATTTTGATGCTGGAAAGACAAAATCGCTTATTGCCTTCCATGTCTGCTGGAACATATAATATACATAAAACACAAAAAGAGGGGAAAAAACAGGATACAATGAGGGGGGAAAGCACTTAGTCAGTTGAGAGCATAAGCCCTTTCAAAGGCAGCAATGCTGCACACCAATAAAGAGAATCTTAATATACAGACACCTATCTGAATCTTACTCTATTTCTGGTGGGCTTTCTCTTCCGTCATACAAGGTGTATTGGTGATAAACTCTGGAATGTTTGCTTTCCTTTTCAAGTTTAAAGAAGCACTTCCAAAGAACAACTGGTATCAAACTAGATATTAAGTGCATATAATAAAAAACGAACATAACATTTTTTTTAAAGAGCCACTGGTAAAACAACTGAAGATAAGATAAGCAAAAATGTTAGCCTGTTCCATTTGTTACAAAGAAAGTGCTAATTAAGGCTCCTGTGTATGTTCAGAACATTAGATCAGTTAGTATTCCCTGCAATTACAGGAGGAATACTCACAACACCTCAGCCTATGCAGATTTATAACTTTTGGCAGTCCTGGCTCTTTACTGTAGCAGCCATAATTATATGAGAATCGGAGTGTGGGAGAGAATTATTTATACACCATAATCTGCATCAGTAAAACATCTTCTTGTCCTCTTTCATTTCAAGGACCATTGTTTAAATAAGGATGAAAAACACAGCTTTTATTGCACACAGATCAAATGAGCATACAAAAACCCAAGAGCACAACAAAGTTGACATAAGATTAAAATAATGCATACGCTTTCCTTTTAAAAAACAAATACTATTACATGGTTGCATCCTTCAATTCCAAGCTGATAACATCAACCTCCCCTTTAAGTTTGAGAGTCACCAGGCTTCCGGTTTATGGCGACACACAGACAGACACATCTCCCAGACGTCCTGGGGATGTAAACTGCACACCAGCATGTGGGAGGGGGTCCGACGGGTCGTGTTTTTACGGGTCATGACCCCCCCCCGGAGCCTTGGTAAAAGGCTCCCAGCCAGGGGGCTTTTGAGGGGCGACCTCTTCAATGGCTGAAAGCCAGATAATTGAGGCACCCCTCCGCCCTGAAGGTCCTGCTGCTGACCGACCGCATGGTATGAGTGCTGCTAACTGGGACAAGCGTTGGAGATTGGGCGAAATAAATGATGATGAGTGAGGCCAAATGGCCAACAACGAACTGTGAATTGGGTTGAAGCAAGCATGAAATAAAAAGAAACTGCCCCCCCTAAAGAGCGATGGGAAAGCGAGTGGGGGAGGGATCCCTCCCAAATGCATAGACGAAACACGGAAGGAAAGAGGAGGGAATGGAAAAATAAGCTACTAAAACTGTTTTAAGAGACTTACCAGAGCGCAGAAACGTGTTTGGGTGAATATCAGAGACTTTAGCAACTTCTTTGAAAAGTAAACAAATCCAAAAAGAAGGCGGGGAAGAAACAGGAGAAAGAGAAGCTGTTGAAATCAAAACTAGGGGCTAGTTCTTGAACGGATGAGGTCACTGAGCTCTCAAAACTCTTACCTGACTCCCTGCACCCCCTGCTGGATGAGATCATTGGCATTAAACAACAACTGTCAGTAATTGGGCAGAGTCTTGCAGCGCAGCAGATGCAACTGACCCAACCCTTAAAAGCAACAGAGCAAATGGGAGAGAAGGTGAAGGAAATGGACGTCGCTACTAAAAAAGTTAAGAATAAGATGCAAAAACTGGAAATGAAGCAAGCTACAGAAGAGACAAAACTCTTACAGCTACAAATGCATAAAGCAAATTTGGTCCTTTGGTTCCAAGGGGTCCCGGAACTTAGAGGAGAGAATCTGAAGCAACGATTGAGTGAAGCAATAGCCTCAATGACAGATTTAACAGCGGAGTATCTTTGCAGCGAGATGGATGTGGTCTACAGATCTTATTCATCATACATCAAGAAAAATAATCTGCCTGGGGAAATAGTGGTCAGATTCTCAAAGAGAAATGTGAGAGATGTTATTTTGAAAGCAACTTCGGAAACCCCCTTGAAAATTGGGGACAATAATATCAGGATTTTAGAAGACATTCCATTTGATATAAGACAGAGAAAGAACTATAAAGAATTAATCTTTTTCTTACAAACAAATTCTATCAGTTACAGATGGGTAATCGCAGAAGGTGTCATTTTCAAGTTCCATGATTAAAAGAAAAGAAAAGATTGACTCTGTTTTCAAAGCACGGGAATTTCTGAGAACACAGCTTGGGGAACCAGAGGACGGCAAAGGGGAGGAAGAAGAAAGCAAATCTGATGGCAAGTTGGGCTCAGGGACTTCGGACAAGGACTCCCCTTCAGAAAAGGGGGCAGCTGCCCCCAAAGGCCTATATAAACTGTGGGTTAGAAAAGATAAGAACAAATAACAGCTGAAGGACTCTGATGTGTGCCTGAAAAAATGTTGAAATAACTTGGGGATGCTCTGGGGATCCCTATAAACAGTTAAAGGGATAGTTAAGTAATAATAATCTAGCATAACCGACTAAATTCATTGTATTATTGATTTTTAAAAAAAACACAGCATGATGATAAGCTGAAATACTGATGCCCTACTCTTGGGTTTTTAGTTAGTTGTGGGTTTCTCTTCTGTTTCCCCTAGTTGTAGTTCCCTTCCCTATATTTTCTGTTGTAGTTTTGTAGTCTACCAAAAAAAACCAATAAAAATATCCCCCTAGGGGTACTGAAAAAAAAAGTTTGAGAGCCACCGGTTGTAATTCTGCACCCACTGGAGGCCACATGCAAGGAAGGTTATTGGGGTTTCTCAGGAGAGGACAACAGAATCTTTATGGTATGAGCTCCACCACCAGGAAAAGTAACCTGGTTTGTAGATGGAAAGACTAGAAGCAGAAATTCCAGTCTAACCCCATTACAAACAATGGGCAGAGGCTGAAGTAACTTTATATAGGATTGGATCACCAGTGGATTCAGAATGGATTATATAATTCCTAGGCTGCACAACAGCCAATACAGCAATACAGCAGCTGGCTATCTGGGTTGGCGGTTAAATACAACATCTGGAGTAAACTAATATGGTCAGGGACAGAGGGTGGCAATTGGGGGAGGGGGAGTTATCCCAACGACACCCACTGGAATGTAGTATGCCACAGGGAGCAATTCTCTCCCCTCAACAGAATCTTTATGGTATGAGCTCCACCACCAGGAAAAGTAACCTGGTTTGTAGATGGAAAGACTAGAAGCAGAAATTCCAGTCTAACCCCATTACAAACAATGGGCAGAGGCTGAAGTAACTTTATATAGGATTGGATCACCAGTGGATTCAGAATGGATTATATAATTCCTAGGCTGCACAACAGCCAATACAGCAATACAGCAGCTGGCTATCTGGGTTGGCGGTTAAATACAACATCTGGAGTAAACTAATATGGTCAGGGACAGAGGGTGGCAATTGGGGGAGGGGGAGTTATCCCAACGACACCCACTGGAATGTAGTATGCCACAGGGAGCAATTCTCTCCCCTATGTTATTTAATATCTATATGTGCCCCCTTGCCCAGATTATCTGGAGGTATGGGCTGGGGTGTCACCAGTATGCAGATGACACCCAGCTCTATCTACTGATGTACAGCTGCCCGAATACGGCCCCTGGGGATCTGGAGGAGGCGTTACAGGCTGTAGCTGGATGGTTGTATCAGAGCCGACTGAAGTTAAATCCATCTGAGACGGAGGTCCTGTACCTGAGCCACGGGGGAGTGGGACAGGGAATCAGGCTCCCAGCTTCCAACGGGGCTCCATTGATCCCATCGTCAGAGGTGAATTGAATTCTGGATCCATTTCAAGGTGCTGGTACTTACCTTTAAAGCCCTATACGGCCGGGGGACAGCATATCTTCGAGACCGCCTCTCCCCATATGAGCCCTGTAGAGCACTGAGGTCTTCTGGTAGTCCCCAACTTGCCTTGATTAGAGCCAGGGCTTTTTTGGCCCCGGCCCCTGCCTGATGGAATGAACTCCCATGTGTGATCAGGGCTGCTGCCCTTGATTCTGTTCCAGAAGTTGCAACTAGTGCAGAATGCGATAGCACGGGTGCTGATGGTAACGGCTGTGTGGGCGCACATCCACCCGGTGCTGCATGAACTGCACTGGCTGCCTATTGAATTCTGGATCAATTTCAAGGTGCTGGTACTTACCTTTAAAGCCCTATATGGCCAGGGGACAGCATATCTTCGAGACTGCCTCTCCCCATATGAGCCCTGTAGAGCACTGAGGTCTTCTGGTAGTCCCCAACTTGCCTTGATTAGAGCCAGGGCTTTTTTGGCCCCGGCCCCTGCCTGATGGAATGAACTCCCATATGTGATCAGGGCTCTGTGGGATTCATTACAATTCCACAGGGCCTGCAAGACGGAGCTCTTCCACCAGTCTTTTAGTTAAGGCAGCGGGTGTCCCCTTCCTTGGGCCGACCCCATCTGTAGACTGGATCCTGAGATTTTGAAATTCTAAAGGTCTTTAAATAACGTAAAACTTAATACCACTAACCACTAAGGTATCTGGTTTTTATTAGAGTTGTATGACACTTACGGGTTATGTTATTTTATATGGTGTTTTAATGTGGTTTTAATCGTATTGTATTCTATACAGTTTGAACCTGCCCTGAGCCCGTTAAGAGGAGGGAGGGATATAAATCCAAATAAATAAGTAAATAAATAGTTTTAAAAACCTTCATTTATACGCAAGTAGATAAATAGGTACCACTTTGGTGGGAAGGTAAAGGCGTTCTGTGCACCTTGGTGTTTAGTCATGCAGGCCACATGACCACGGAAACGTCTTCGGACAGTGCTGGCTCTTTGGCTTTAAAACGGAGATGAGCACCACAACCCTAGAGTCGGATTCGACTGGCTTTTGAGCAAGGGAAACCTTTACCTTTACCTTTCTCCCCAATGGGGACACAAAGTGGTTTACAACATTCTCCTCTCCTGTTTTATCCTCACAATAATCCCATGAGGTAAACTGAGAGTGTGTACAGTTGCCAACTCAAGGTTGGAAAATTCATGGAGACCTGGGGATGGAGCCTGGGGAGAGAAGGAATGGAGCCTGGGGAGAGAAGGAACCTCGGCATGGATGTAATACAGCACAGCCCACCCTCCCAACTTGCCATTTTCTCTGTGGGAACTGATATCTGTCATCTAGAGATCTGTTGTAATTCTGGGAGATTTCCTGGCCCCATCTGGAGACTGCCAACCATAAATGTGTGACTGGCCCAAGGTCACCCAGCAAGCTTCCATAGCAGGGGGGGGATGAGCTATGCTCTCATGGGTGTGGCTGGATATGCTACTGAGTTTCTGTTGTTGAGTGTGGCCTATTATGCTAATGAGTTCCTGCTGGGCTTTTTCTACAAAAAAAGCCCTGATGTAATGTATATTGTGCACCTTTGGACAAAATCTAGTCAACTGTGTTTAGCTTATTGAAACGAGGATCCTGCTATAAAAGTTTTGTATCCCATAATGTGTCATGTTAATGCTTATGCTTTGCTTTAGTTCTGTTTTTAGATGTCTGATTGGTTCTACAACCTTAATCCCATTGTATTGGCTCCTTCTGTGTAATCCTCCTTGAGTCTAAGGGAGTCCCAGTGAGAAAGGTGGACTCTAAATGACATAAATAAAAATACAAGAAATCATTTAAATGTGCAATCTGCTCTTAGCTCTTCTTAAATTAATAAAATTGAAGATATTAAGTTCATATATAGTTGGCTATAGTCACTTAGATCACTTTTCTCTTTGTTCGAGGTGTTCTTACTTTTCCTTACAGTGTTCTGACTACTATTGCTTGCTCAATAATGAAATCATTTCTAGTTATTACACTACCACAACTTTAGAAAAATTTCACCCTTCAAACTTCTCTCCGGATCTGAGGCTTCCAAATTATCGTTTGCAGAGCTGCATCAATGCATTAATAATTTACTTCTCTTCTTTTTTATTTTTGGACTTGATACAGCAGCATGCTACACACACACACACACACACAGTGTACATCAGCTTTAAGTTTCTTCTGTTCATACATCTTTTCTTCTCCATACAGCTTACCACTGCACACAAGTGGTTGTGAGCAAAAATGAAAAACAACAATAACCAAGAAATCCTTACAGAGATCCACCACATCAGGATTCCTTTTTTGTGCTGTATTCAGGCTCACAGGCTTTTACACAGATCAGATTGGAGACCAACATACAGATATAACAACAAAAAACATACATATGTAACAACAACAACAACACCCAGGAAACGTTTACCATACTGTTGTTCTTGTTGCATGGGATAAATAACAACAAGAACAACAGAACGGAATTAAAGCTTTTGTGAAGTCACAAAAAACACAGCAATATCGCTATGACCTTGCTCATCTTGCCCTTGTGACTGCAGTTTCATTCATTTGTGTATTAACAGAAAAAAAATACAGAGATACTTTAAGTATGAGAACAGACAACTCAGTATGAAAGTACTGAAACAGCTTTATTTGAATGTGCCCATTTTACAGCCACTGAGAATACTTTCTCATCAGAAGCTGAAGTTCCATGCGGGGAAACACAGTACAGCTGGTTTTTGAATGTTCTGCTTCTAACATTCAAGTATTAATAATGAGACGAGAGCCAGGTCTAAAAACACATTCAACAACACGATTTACTGAGAAGTTTAGGGAGCAGAATAAAAACAGATTTGCAAACAAGGGTATTTTTTAAAAGGAACTGTCTTTATTTCATCTGTAAAGAGTAGTACTGGATTTGTTTAAATCTGTTGTATGTCAAGCAAAAATTATGCTTTGAAGTGTTCCAGCATTTACTTACATTCAAAAATGCAATACAAAGTCACCCATAACTACACGTGTGTGTGTGTGTTCAAAGCAACTTTTGATGTTGCTTGAATCTAGGAAGGAATAATTCCCACAATTTTCATTAATGGTGTTTTCTTTACTTGGATTACAAACTATCTTAATAACAAAACAAACTAGAAATAAACATGAAAAAGGATTTGAGCAAGGCAGCATACATCTTACTGGTGTGACATCTGTCTGGTTCACTGCATAAAGTGTCCTTTATGTCTGGCAATGTGATACCTCTCACAAGTATTAGTACATTGCTTTGCAGGAGAAGTGGTTTATTTGAACACAGCATACTGTACAATAATAGACACAGCACACAACAAATTAACAGTCTGCAGTCAGAAAGCCATCTATACGACCCTTTGTCAAGGAGATCTCAACCAACCACATGGACTGGAGTCATTTCAGAATCGACTGTAACAATCCTAATGGTTGTATTACAACTGACATAGACTGGAAACGGCATATATTACTGAAATGTCATCCTAAAATAACAAAGGTATCTGATTCACTGAGAATTAGGGTACCCTGTAAACTGCAGCATCCACAACAACATGGATTTACCAAAACACCAATCAAGTTTGGTGTCAGCCATGTTCTTGTTATGGAAGTTTAGGCTGCGATCACACACATTAAAGAATCTACTTTTAATCCACTTCCAGTGCACTTCCCAACTGGACTTTACTGTGTGTACTGGCAAAATCCAATATGAAAGTGTATTGAAAGTGCATTGAAAGTGGATTATTTAGTGTGTGTGATCGCAGCCTATTTGTGGTTGTGTCACTGGAGAACTTGGGCTGTTCAGAATACAGTCAATCCTGCCTCAGTGGAAAGCAGCGGCTTCTATGCCTTGTGAAAAATCTTTGGTCAGCACAGTGACACCACTGGCTGGACTAAAAGCAGGGTCACTTTCCACCATTGTGCCATCTCTGGACTTCCATTCTCAAACCTGTATGATATGACGTGGCCAGAAACTGTCCAGCAGGTTTTAATTGCAAAGGGCCATTCCAAACGAACGTTCATGTGGGAAAGTTTCTTTCAAATTCTCAGTTATAGAATTTAGCTCTGAGTATATTTCAAAAAAGGCTTCTATGTGTCAGGTGAAGACTTTTTAAAAATACAGCTCTGGGTGTACAGAAATGAATGTTAGTTTCAATAAATCTGTTATTTCTTTTACCTTATCACCTCTACAAATTGTGCCAATGCTACAGAACACTGTCTTAGTGTTTTAGGTTCACTTAGTGCTTTAGGTTCTGTCAGAGCTCTCTCAGCCCCACCCACGTCACAGGGTGTCTGTTGTGGGGAGGGGAAGGGAAAGGAGTTTGTAAGCCACTGAGACACCTTTCAGTAGTGAAGGGTGGGGTATAAATCCAATCTCTTCTTCTTCTTGAGAGAAATGTATTTCCCCAAGTTTCAGTGATCAGTTAATCAGTGTGCAACTCATTAACTACAAGGCAGAGTCTGGCATTATGCATAACTTTTAATTCAGTTGCATGGACTGATTCTTTAGGAAACTATTTTGACTTTTTAGAAATTATCTGCTGTAAGAATATGTACGGTAACTCAAAAATACATTGTATTTCCAAATTTCAAGATAAGTCTTTTGGTATTTTCCTGATTACCACCCCCAATTTAGTCAGTTTCTTTGCAAGTCTCCTTGTGCCACTATCCCTTCCTATTATAACCCCCTATTTGTTCCAAACTGCTTCCTACATCTGTATTTTGGTTTGGGTATGCTTCAACCTAACATACAGAAGTGATGCTAAATATTTTTTCATACCAGAAAAAGCTGTGTTTGGATGGTTTTTGCTATAGATCCCAAATGTTACTTGATGCATAACTGTCACACCAGGTGCTCTATATTCTGGATTGTTTTTTTGTTTTTTTACATTGGAAACATTTGACATGTTCAAACACAAGGTCTGAATTCTCAATTTGCACTGTACTTCTCTTTGGTTTGACATGACATGGTGATATGATGAACTAGTTTATTCTAAGTGAATCTGATTTGGTGGGTTTAATTTACAAGGATGTCATCTTTTTAGGTCTGGATTGAGTAACTTAAAATTGACATGGAGACTTTATCACATACATCATTACAAAGTAACAACTGACACATAAAGTGCCAGAGTATACATTAAAGCCACAATCTTGTGTTCAGATATAGATTCCCTACAATAACTACAGATCACCACCTTAATTTCTACAGAAGGTTTGAAAAAGCACTTGTATTTCCAAGTCTACTGATCATATTGAAACTGAAATCCAGGCTGATCTTTATGCAAAATTTGGGAACTACTGGGATGTACACTGGAAAAAAGATACATTTATTAGGCCAAAGTCTTCTTATATGACGGAAACCACTACGTACTACTCTTGATCAGAGGATACATCTTTCAAGTACTAGACTTTGATGGTAGCAAGTACTTACCTGCTTTTTCTTGTGTCCTGACAAGCACTACAAGTCAGATATTTGAAGTACTACTTTTATTTTTGATCGACAACACCAATTCAATTTTTGATAGCCATATGAGAAACTGGCCAAACAGGTTCAACAGTTCAACTATAGCAGAGACTGGGATCCAAAATAGCACATCTAAGCATATCCGTATGTGCTCAAATAAATTTTTAACAAACAGTAAACAATTTCATATCTAGCTTGCACAGTGCAAAAAAAAAAGAGAGAGAGAGGAAGTTTTCACAATGCAAATTCAATTTCTTATACAATTATATTTTCAGTGGAAACCGAATTAATCCCTTGTAAACTAGATATGTCAATATTGAGTGCATTCTCATTTCTTCCTTGCTTTGAAGCTCACACAGTTTAGAAAGCTATCTAAGTTAATGGGATTTGCTTTATATCCATTTGGAAGCAGATACCGTAAGTCAAGCCAGTGCCTAACCTTTCAGTTTAATAGCTATGAGGGAAATAAAACATGCCTTTTACTATATATATATATATAATAACATAATGAAGGAATACTATCTGTAGTTCTTTTCTGCTGGTGGTGCGGCAATATCACTAAACAAAAAAGTTAACTTTGACCTGGTTGTAGTCTCTTTTACCAAAATACAGAAGAACTGTAGTGTAAAAACTGGATCTACAATACAGCTAGACTACTACACTTAAATTTAAATATATTGTATAATTTAAGTCCTCAGTTAACCATTTATGAACCCAACTGAACATAAGATACCAGGATCAAAAACAGGACCTACAAACCAATTCTACGCATGTTTGCTTGGAAGTAAGTAGTGCCTGTGTTTAGTACTGCAGCTCTGGGCAGTAATCCAAGGACATCTGTATGGAAGACTATAAGGCTGCTACTTCTCAAGCCTCCTGTGCTTTTAAAACCAGCATGATCAGAAGCACATTAGGCTTTAATATATTGTCAAAGGCTTTCATGGTCGGAATTTATTAGATGTTGTCGATTTCCCATACTATATGGCCATGGTACTACAATGCCAAGACCATGGCCATATAGCCCAGAAAATCTACAACAACTAACATTAGGCTTTTTTGGGATAGAGACAGAGAACTCTTCACATGTAAATTTCTCCCTGACATGCATCTTTTAAACATATGGGAGCCCTACTAGAAAAAAGGTTGCCACAAGGGAAATAAATGGAGCACTGATGTTCGAACCAATGGGTTCAGGGTCAGGGTGTAAAACAGCTACACTCTGGCTGCACAATCAGGCAATTAGATCAGAACAGAGCCTCACTCTACAAACATTCACTTGCTATTACTATTCAATGGAACCTGGTTCCCAGTCCTATTGAAATGAATGGGACCTCCAAGAAATACATTTAGGACTGGTGTTCTTCAGACAGAACAGAAGGCAGCCTCAATGTCCTACTCTTGAGTTAGCTGGTTAAGATCTTGCGGTTGGTATTTCATTTAGCCCTTCATAAACAGTGAACTCTGTAAATCAACACAAATAGATAGGAGTGCAACAGTAATTAAGAACGTCTACTAATAGCTTTTAGAAGCTCTGTTGAAAGGCATGTCAAGTCACCAGTTGCAAAATTACGATGCCAAACTGCTTGTACTTTTCGAAACCTTCAGCAAGTGTTTGATAGATTTGCAGAGAATATGTGTCAGGCTTAAAGAGCATCAGAGATACATCACTCGCTGTTACTGCCTGTTATTATTATTTTTTGCTGGGTAGAAGAGCCGTAATGTTAGATCAATACATAATTGCTGTCATATAAATGCAACCATAGCTTTCTGCCCATTTACTCAACGCAGATTTAAAGCATACAAAGGCAATCTCACTCCCCCACCCTGTAGCTCCAGAGGTCAAATGAACCAGATGATTTTCAAATGCTTCTGGATTTTTCCTACTGCATTCTCTTACCCTGTAACCATTTAGTGATCAGTGGGAAGATAACCCGATCCTGTACACTTTCCTGTGATGTATTGTGAAGGATTCAATTGCCATCTTACAAACCTAAGACAAAACAGCTCCCCCCACCAACCACCTACTGGACAGAAAGTCCACCCAATCTTGGTTGAATGTTTCTTGCCCCTACATTCAGTATCTGGAGGCTATGTTTACTCCCAAGTGTGCTTCTTAACACCTCAACCCCTATAATACCTCAATCCGAAACACATGGAAGCAAATCCCGTTGAATGCAATGGAACCTGCTCCCGGGAATGAGCCAGGTGTGACTGAGGCAACTCTTCAAGACACAGTAAATGCATCAAAGCCAGTAGAACTTCTCGCTAGTCAGGCTGCTGGATTTCAATTAGACTTGGAGCTACCAAGACCGCAATCCTAAATGCTCGGGGAAAGAAATCCACTGAGGTTGCTAAAGTAATTTTGCAGGACCCCCCCTGTTAAAAAAACCAGCAGAGGGCAGTTTACCAGAGCGCCCGTCCGTATTGAAGCGCCCAGTTTCTATTTTTTGCAATAAAATTGAAATAAAATCTTTCCTCTCTTATTAGCGTTCAGCTCAGGTCACGGGGCATTTACTCCCAAGTAAGCATATTAAGGCTCAGGGTGGTAATTAGCTCGCTCTTGCAGACTGCTACTGGGGGGAAGAGAGGGAAAGTCTCGCCCGAATGCACCGCACAATCGCCGCGGCTCCGTTGCAGGGCAGCCCGGAGAGAGGCGCCAAGTCTCCCAGGCGAAGAGACGGAAGGCAGAGAAGTTTATGACCTATTGTTGTCCCCGGCGCAGAGGCGCAGCGCAGCCCAGTCGCCCGCTTTCTGCCGGGGGGGGGGGGAGAGAAGGATCAGGTCTCCTTGTGGAGGAGCGGTAAGGCACGAGGCGAATCGGTCCCCGAAGGACAGCAGCTGGCGGGATGCTGGCTTGCAAGGGAGCCGGAGGGAGGGACAGGGGGAAAAAGTTAAGGGGGACCCTCTGAAAAAGCAGTAACCCCGTGAAACCTGACACCACCATCTGCAGAGGAAAAAAAAGAGGCGCAGCAAAGTCGGCGCTGCTGGCCAGACGGGGCTCGCTTGGAAGAGTGCATGCATCATGCACCTGATCTTGACTGGCTCCCTCCCGGCGGGGGATTCTAGACCCGGCCAGCCAAGCTCGCAAGCGCCAGTCCTCCCGGGGCAGCTGGACTGCGGGAGTTGGAAGTAAGTTTGAACCACTTCTCCAAAGGCACAGCATTAAAGAAGGGGGGGGGGGGAGAGAGAGAGAGAGAGAAATACAAGAAAAGCAAAACCATCCAAGGGATGACGCCTTACCTCCATCTGCCAGAATCTTAGCAATAAGAAATAATCCCGATAAGGTCAGGAAGGCGAAAAGAAACTCGGGCATGACTGGAGTCTGCTCCTCCGCCAAGCTGCCTCGCTGTCCTTTGGAGCCGGCGCTGCTCGGCTGCACCCTTGCTAAAGTCACGCAGCGGCGGCGGCGGCAGGGGGGCTGCAAAGGAGCAGCGTGATTTCCAAATGTCACGGGGGGATGCAGCTCCTCGCCGAGCCCCGGCTGCCTGCCTGCCTGCCCGCCCGTCCACCTTCTCTCCTGCTTTCGGCAGGATTACGACGTGGATGTGTGGGAGAGCAGCTGGTGTGTCTTGACTTCTCAATGCAGAGTACGTCTGATCTTACATCACGCAAGAGGGGCCGTCAGAGAGAGCGAGAGATGCCAGCGGATGGGAATCGCACTGATTAATCGCGGAAGCTGCGCCGCCCCCCCCCCCCCCGGTCCTGAGCCCACATAAATCACGGCTATTACTTAGTAAGAGGCATTTAACACAAGAAAATACCGCCGTTAATGGGGAAACGCTACAAATCAGAAGCTTTAGCCGGTCTTGTGAAAGGGTGTGTGTGTGTGTGAGTCGAGTCAGTCTCTTCACTAGTCAAGGGGGGGGGGTGCTCTTAGACTTCGACGCCTAGTGGATTTCTGTCCCATAAGGTAACCTTGCTTGGCGCTCGGAGCAGAAAGTAGTACTTCTTTTCCCTTTCAGTTTGCGGAGGCAGAAAGCAGCCTTGGAGAATGACGGAGAGAGCGAAGTCAGCTCCTTACGCTCAGTGGAAAGAGCTTCAGTGAAATAAATACGAAAAGAAGTGGGGGGGGGGACTCATGTGTGTACTAAATGCAGCACATTAATTTTAATTGCAGGCTTCGAGGTAGGTTTGCGTCCTGCTCAGTGACTCAGCAAAACAATTCTTCCATTTACTGAGGACAAGGAAAAACTCTAGGTGGATTAGTCTCTTGGATCGAAAGCATATGAATAAAACTAAAGAGGACTGAACAACATCTAACTAGTGTGTTTTAGGTCTTCAGGAGAGCAGATGGTTTGTAACTTACGAAATTGGTCTGAACGTTACATTGTTGCATGGAACCAAGTGGCTCTGGTCAAGTGCAATGGGTCTCACTGCCAAATAGGATTGCAGCCAGTCTCTTTTGCAGAGGTGCTCTGGAACCTATCAAGATCAGTGGATCTAAGACATTTGGGAGAGGCCGTGGCTCAGTGGTAGAGCTGCAGAAGGTTCCAGGTTCATCTCCAGCTGAAAGGATCAGGTAGTAGCAGATGGTGTGAAAGACCTCCCTGACTGAGTCCCTGGAGAGTGAATGCCAGGCTGAGTAGACAATACTGACCTTGATGGACCAATGGTCTGATTCAGTATAAGGCAGCTTTGTGTCTTCATGTGTATTCACAACTGTGCAGCAGTGGTGCAACAATGACACTGCTGAGGTACAACAGTCCGGCATGGAGAATGAGCCACTTTAACATAACCAAAAAATTTTCTAACTGACTGGCTGTTTGCACAGGTGAGAGCGACTGAAGAATGCTTCTAAGTGGCTGGAAGCTGGCCTTGGCTGAGAGGGTGGGGTATAAGTCTAAATAAATAAATAGTCTAAGGGACCAAGGATATCTGTTTGGAATACAGTCCATTGAAATCAAAGGGGGTGCTGCAAAGTAAGCCCCATACAGGGCTGTAAGCTCATAAAATGATTTACATTTAAATCCTCAACTCCCTTTGGGTCCTTGGGTAGGCTTCCTATTAATCTAAGTCCTGTTTAGTATAGCAAGGGAGTACAAAACAGGCCAAATGCATCCCACAACAACAGAAGGGGAGAGAAAAGCATTTTCAGGTAACTGTATGAAATCGTCCAAAACACAGCAGCAGCGGGACATCTGAAGTCATTGAGAGAAGGGGGCCCCAAATGGCTGACCTGTCATTCAAAGGAATGGGACATAAACGTTGTTGTCCTCTGAGCTAAGGCCACACATTCCATCCACAACTCCCTTGCTGAACGTGGTTCCGCTGACCTTAAGAAGACTGTGAAGAAGTCAGTGGGCTCTATTCATCTCTTTGGTATATTCTTATCATGCCCCTTCTCCAAGGAGCTCTGAATAGTATGTGTGGTCTGCGCTCTTCCTCATTTCACTCTGGTTTCATTTCCCACCTAATATCCCTAGATATAGTAATTTGAATGTATCTTCCAGCAGACATGTTACAGTATTGGAATCATGTTACACTGTTGGACTCAATCCATCATTCCGGGGTCCCCAACCTTTTTGAGTCTGCAGGCACCTTTGGAATTCTAACACAGCATGTGGACACAGCCACAAAATGGCTGCTGCAGCTTGCCTTCAGTCATAAGGAGAAGATCCTTGTGCTGTGATGGCTTTGTCGTTCAGTCACGCAGCTGAGTCCGACTCTTCGCAACCCCAGGGACCACATAAAGGTAAAGGTTCCCTTGCTCGAAAGCCAGTTGAATCCGACTCTAGGGTTGCGGTGCTCATCTCCGTTTCAAAGCCGAAGAGCCAGCGCTGTCCAAAGACATTTCCATGGTCATGTGGCCAGCATGACTAAACACCAAGGCGCACGGAACGCTGTTACCTTCCCACCGAAGTGGTACCTATTTATCTACTTGCAATTTCTTGCTTTCGAGCTGCTAGGTTGGTAGGAGCTGGAACTAGAGACGGGAGCTCACTCCATCATGCGGCACACTCGGGTCTTGAAGTGCTGAACTACCAACCTTCCACAGCCTGCAGTTCAGCGTCTTAACCACTTGAGCCACCGCAGCTCCTAGGGACCACATGGACAGTAACAAAAGGCTGTGATGGCAGCTGTTGCCAAAGCAACATTTTTTTTAAAAAATCTGCACAGCCAATCAAATCCCCCTTGGCTGATCAGAAGTCTTGCAGGGCAAAAAGACCGATCTGACCCTACCCACTTTATAAAAACACTTGGTAGGCACCAGGAAAAGTGTCAGCACACACCATGGTACTTAGAGGCACCACGTTGGAGACCCCTCTATGATACTATGTACTTAAAAACATGTTACTACCATATTTTGTATATTTGGGAGGAGCAGTGCGCTGAGGTGGCTGAGGTGGGTTTAGCACAGGATGTTCCCAGCCCTGCTGCATCTTTTTGATCACATTTCTGGGTCTCTCAGTACACTGTTGCACTGTCATCGCTGTATTCGGCAATGGTAGCTGAAAAGTATGCAGACGGAGAGCGATTTCAGCTAAGCATACCTTTATTTAGTTCAGGACAAAGACGAAGGGACCAGCTCGCAGGCTGGTTATATAGGTTCAGAAAAACCCGCCACCAAGTACACCTAAACACACCCCCTACTCCCGATAGGCTATTTACAGTACCCGGGCGACCATTGGTCTCCCGGCTGAGAAGCTGGCCCTTTGATTGGGCCGGCTAGGATCCTACGGACCCATTGTCTTTGGACATGAAGCTATTGAAGAGTTGTGCCTGGCCAGCCCGGGCAAGTCCGGGCATGTCAGGCTGAATACATTACAGTAGCTATTGCCAAAATACCCCTTGGACTGCAAGAAGATCAAATCAGTCAATCCTAAAAGAAATCAACCCTGACTGTTCCTTGGAAGGCCAGATACTGAAGCTGAGGCTCAAATACTTTGGCCACCAAATGAGAAGGGAGCACTCACTGGAGAAGACCCTGATGCTGGGAAAGATTGAAGGTCAAAGAAGACGGGGACGGCAAAGGATGAGATGGTTAGACAGTGTCATCGATGCAACGAACATGAAGTTGAGCAAACTTCAGAGGACGGCGGAAGACCAGAAGGCCTGGCGTGATCTGGTCCATGGGGTCGCGAAGAGTCGGACTCGACTGTGTGACTGAACAACAAAGCTATTGCTTGTTGTTTACACATGATTTCAAATAGTGTCTGAAAGAGCCTTGTGCATATCAGTGCAGTGCCACTGCCCATCATTATTCCATGCTCACTGCAGCTATTATGAATATCCTAGATCCAATGAGCACTGCACAGTCAAAGTTAAGCACTTTACATTCCCATTGATTTAAATGTGGGTTTTAAACACGGTCTAAGGGCCCCATTGAAATGATTGAGGCTTGAAAGTTTTGCACTTGGATTGTGTAGCAGGGATACACAGATCATCTCAGTAGTATCTTTTCCTCCTGTGGAGTTCTAAAATGTACATGATCCCTTTGCAGAATATTTTAGACGCTGCAATATTATTTTATTCAGCCTTATAGATAAATATATACAGTTTGGTTTTAAGGCGTATAGTAGCCAATTCAGAAGGACATTTTGTTCTCTCTGTCAGGTGCTTAGTAACGGAATAGGTAAAGGTAAAGGTTTCCCTTGCTCGAAAGCCAGTCGAATCCGACTCTAGGGTTGCGGTGCTCATTTCCGTTTCCAAGCCGAAGAGCCAGTGCTGTCCGAAGATATTTCCGTGGTCATGTGGCCGGCATGACTAAACACCAAGGCGCACGGAACGCTGTTACCTTCCCACCGAAGTGGTACCTATTTATCTACTTGCAATTTCTTGCTTTCGAACTACTAGGTTGGCAGGAGCTGGAACTAGAGATGGGAGCTCACTCCATCATGTGGCACCCGGGTCTCGAACTACTGACCTTCCACAGCCTCCAGCATCTTAACCACTTGAGCCACCGCAGCTCCTACTGACGGCATAGCTGCTATTAAAACACATTGAAGAATTCTTTCCATAAAATATTTATATTCTGCACTCATCACTAAATTGTGGTTGTGTTTTTTTTAAATTATATTGTTCAGTTAACACCTATTTCCCAGGATGTGTCAAGGGTAATTTCTCAATATGAGTTTCCTCTGCTTATGCAAGAAAGGGCAATTTTACCCAATTCCACACCCTCTCTGCACCTCATCATGCCACATGGCATAGATTGTTTACAAAGATCCTGTGACCATCCCCTATGTTTTTTTGGGTACACAGAGGAATGGAAAGGAGAAGGACAGGAAGATCCTCTTGCAGTCCCCTTCCACTCATGCATCCATAGAATCCAACCCTAGCAATATGTGATTAGCAAATTGGTAAACTGCCCCTAACAAAGTGATCTGTACAGCAGAACTGCTTCAACCAAGACACATTGCACACCATCTAAAACCTTTTTGTTAATTTGTTCTTTTTAGTTTTCACTGGGATAATATCGCTATAATGATAAACAGTTCTAATTTAAATATTAGCATCTAGGAGAGTCTTTGAAGACTCCATTGATCTTCCTTTCTATATTACAGATTACTCAGGCATCAAAATGTATTACTATAAAAATTCATTTAAGCTTTTTTTAATGAAAGTCAATGGAGTTTCTATTTACAGGAAGTAAGGTGTCAATACACAATGTGCTCCAAGAATTATAAATAAAAATGCAATTATCTGTAAGTAATAATTTGTCAAATAGCCATCCATAAATGAGGCATGCTTTAAAATAGTGTCATAAAGACAGGATAATTATTTTGGAAGCCTAGTTTTAAAATATAGGCCACCAACCAAATAAAAGTTGACCTTTATTAAATCATTTTCCCCTTCAATTTCATTTCCATTAAACATTATTCACTATGAAGTCACATCTATGTAATGAAATGAAACTACTCTAACAATCTAGATCAGAAGTGCAAATATGTTTGAATAATTTCCGTTTTAATATTATCTTTCTTCCATTAATAAATCAGCACCTAAACCTTTTATTGCTTGATGCATCTGGCAAATATAGGTGCATCTGACTGTATATGCACTGTCTAAAATGTACTTTGTACCAATTAAGGTGATTACAGAGGTAACATGGGAAGCCAGTGGATACATGCCAGTCTTCAACCATCTGAGGGTGGTACTCCACTGTAGTCCTCCCCTGGGAAAACAGGCCTTGGCCACACTGATTCTGATTCCAAGCCCTGCTCGCTTCAAGTGTAATCTGGTATAGTGTGCTTTGTGTAGGGCTGGCCATGACAACTGCCTGGAACTGGTTCAGAATACAGAACAGTAAGAATTAAACATATGATGCCAATATTTTAAAGAACTTTGCTGGCTACCATTTTTTCCCCAGGCAGGTATGTTTCAGACTGCTAGTTTTAATCTATAAAGCACTCAGCTGTATAGGAGTAGGATATTTGAAGACTACTTGCTGAAACCTTCCTGATAGAACACCTGAGACTTCTGAGGTGCTCCAGCCTTTAGAAGCAAGGCTTGTCTCTGTTATGGGGCCTTATCTATGGCACTTCTTCCACACATCTGAATGAATGATGCCTATTTCAGTGTTTTTGAGGTGCCTGTTTAAAACCTATGCTGTTTTCATGCTGACATGTCCACATCTAGTAATACTTAAGTTTGCGAGCTGTAACTAAAGTATGGGACATCATTCTTTTAAGTATATAAATAATAATCTATGAAGGATAAAATAAGTCATTGTTCTAACAACTGTTGATATGCATCACTTAGAAAAACATGATTTAAACCAATGGCTGTTTTGGTTCAGGAAGTACCAGATGATTCTCCAGCCTCTAACTGAAAGTAACAGAGAAGAACACAGATGAGCTGGACATTTCAAAAAAACATGGAAGAGGCTATATGATTGGTGCAATGAGAATGGACTTAAAGACTAAGCTGATATGGCAAAATTAACATTGGCGTGTGTAGCAATTTATAATAATGGAATTAGAGAATATTAGCAAATGTTGGAGAATAATGAAGTGATGATGTAGAGGTAGTAGCAAATTGTAATAAGTCTCTTGGCCTATATGTTGTTTGTTGTAGTTGTTTATGTCTGTGTGTAGGGATATAAGAAAATAATAAAGGTGTACCCTCGGGTACTTAATAAAAAAAGAGAGAGAACACAGATGAGCTAAAGATGTCTTTGAAGCTTCCACTACATGCAACTTACTTTAAATGAAAAAGTAAATTTGTTAAGTAAATATTCAGATTTTAAATGGAGCTTAACTGCTGAACTGCTGGGTAGTTCAGCAGTTCAAGACCCGGGTGCCGCAAGATGGGGTGAGCTCCCGTCTCTAGTTCCAGCTCCTGCCAACCTAGCAGTTCGAAAGCAAGAAATTGCAAGTAGATAAATAGGGACCACTTCGGTGGGAAGGTAACAGCGTTCCATGCGCCTTGGTGTTTAGTCATGCCGGCCACATGACCACGGAAACATCTTCGGACAGCGCTGGCTCTTCGGCTTTGAAACGGAGATGAGCACCGCAACCCTAGAGTCGGATTTGACTGGCTTTCGAGCAAGGGAACCTTTACCTTTTTTTACTTGCCTCTTCAGTGGCACAAATAATGGAAGTAGAAAAAAATCAAAGAAAGCCCCAACTGGGAGCATGATTCCACAGCATGCATTTATCTTTGTTGGAAGTGTAGCCACAATGATGCAAATGCAGCAACTGAGTTTTAATTGGGGATCCTTTCAAATCCAAGAGAAGTCATTAAGCAACCAAGAATATGAATCACCAGTTTAAATAATCAGCTATCATTTATGTGAATCCTTATTTATAGTATCCCTCAAACCACTAGCTCTGGAGTAGTTCCATCAAAGTCAACAAGACTCTTCTTGAGCTAGTGATTTAAGGATCAATGTAGTCATTGAGCACCTAGAGGTTGTACATAAGCATTGTCAGCTTAGACAATGCCAGTTCGTGTTGTATTAGGCAACTTGGCCAACCACCTCAGTTACTGTATCAAGACGTTTGTGCAGGTTTTATGGTATATTATAGAAAGGATTTTTACTAGAGAGAACTGATAATCTACCAGCTTGTAACTGCAGCCATAAAGTTTATGCTCCCCCCCCCATGAGCAACAGTAATGAGATTTCCTAGAAAGCATTCATCTGAAGAAGCAGGGAAACTTTATCAATGGCTGAGAGTACTTTATCCTTATAACAGAGATCATAATTAAATAGGAAATTAACAAAGAGAACTAATGGAGAACAGAGAAATCAAAGCCACAAATGCTGTTCAGAACCAGTTTGTTCCTACAGTGCATTATAACTTCTTCATCCTAATTGGTGTTATTAATACTGACAAGTTAAATAAATGAATTCATCAAGCTATAGAATATTATGAAATCTCTTATTGAGATAAATTAACAAAGCCGAACCAATCATTCTAAATCAACTAGTTTAAAGCACCACAAGAATATTAATTATCACCCTGATTTAATTCTACATTAGCAATTATGGGACTGTGTTGATTAGCTTATTGAGAAATCAGTTTCCTTGTTTCATTTTAAGTTGGTGGTTCTGATATACTGCTAACGGCTAAAACCAGTGATTCACCTGCTACCTGTCAGGTCAGGTCATGTTGAGAGAAAAGACAGTGATTGTACATATCAAAGTTACTGGAGTGTGTCAAAGAGGTGATGTATGCAGTTTCTGACAAGAAGGAGTTGTCCTGGGAAACCAAGTTGTTAGGGAATCATAGTGGCAGGTTCTCTGAAGGAAGCTGGGTTTCTTGCCCTATCCTTCAAGGTATTTTTAAAAATTTGCTAGGCAACAGTTGTTAGAGAACAAGGAGAAAAAGAAAAATATTCAGAGGAAGGAAAAGGAAAAATTGGAAAAGAAACTAATCAAGTTTAGTGATACTTTATTATGAAGAAAGTGTCTTATGGACAAGAAACATCTCAAAATTATTTACTCAGATTTATTCACCATTAAAGTTCATTTGGCCTAAAAACCTTTACTTAGACTGCTTCACAGATTAACATCTTTCCTACATGGAAACTTCAGAAAAAAATATGACCTGTAAATCCAGATTTTCATGGATTATGCTACTATGAATACAGAAACACGTGTTGATTGATTTTTGAATATTACTTATTTTAAAGAAATGTTTACCATTAGACTTACTAACTTTATAGTTTTAAAATATTTAGAAGTAATTTGATATCTTTTTTTTAACTTGAACTTTCAAAGGACAATGTATGGCTAAATTGTTTGATAAACACTGACTGGAAATTCCTTAAGAAACAACCATTTACTTGAAACTAGGTAATGTTCCACGTGTTAGTTTCTACCAAGAGCAAATGCCTTTTACATTTTTAGCTGTCTAACTGTACTGTCCTAAGCAAAGTCATTCCTTTTTAAGCTTATAGACTTATAGGGTATAACTGCTTAGGACTGCACTGCCAGTGTTCTGAGTCCAGAAGAGCACTTTGCAACTTTTGAAAGTGATATCCTCTTGAGCTTTTAAAGAATGGCTGAATGAACTGGGGAAAAATGATTGTCAAAACACACATTTTTATGAGAAGGCTCTACAGTGTAAAGGTCCCAGGGTAATACCATCCTTATCCACCAAAATCTTGCTCAAATCATGAGGCAAATAAATCACAAGGTCATCTAGGGAGGTATATAAAGCTCTAAAGACTTTTCGAAACTCCAACATTGACCAAAATATTGTATAATTTCTTAAATGAGCAACCTAGTATTTTTAAGCTTGGGTCCCACCCAAACTTTACACTGATGGAAGGATTTCCATCAGCATTGTGTAACTTCTGTGCTTCCCCCTCTACCAGCAGGTGCCCCTCTAAATACTGCCTCTGGGGGACCCCCAGTAACATAGTCTGGGTGGAATCAGTGAAACTTGAGCCTCTTCAGAAGGCAAATGAGGAACCGTGCAGAAAAAGCAGAGTCAAGGAAAAACCATTCCATAAACAGAGCTCTGTCACCTTTTATTACTTTTTAAATAAAGCACTATAAGTGGTTGCAATGTATACAGTGATTATAATAAAAGTAAGAAAACTCTACCCTCAACTTAGCAAGGGACAAGAAAAAGAAACGCAAAAAGACAAAAAGGAAGGGTAAAAGATGAGTGGAGGTTAGAGATCAAAGGCTTAAGAGAATAGGTAATATTTCAAGGCCCTTTTAAAAGCTGGGAGAGATGAGAAATGCAGTTGCCCCGCCAGTCAGAATAACGAGACAGACAACAATTTGGAAGTAAACAAGGGCCACTGTATTAACTATTTAACATAACAGTGTGGCAAGGGACAAAATAAGTGAGCACAGAACAGGCAAGGCAGGCATCACTCCCTGACCAACCTCTTTGCCCTTCATGGGCAGGTCACCCAGCCCCGGTCTTGTGCCAACGTTTTGGCTCATATCCGGCAGCCCAGCAACTGATTGTCACTCAGGAGCGCCTACCCCTGAAGCCTCACAACTTGCAGGGTGGAGCCTGCCCCCAGAGGTGATCACCATTCCCCACCCTGGACCCTAAAATCCGAAGGCAGTTCCTGATGACCCCCTGTTCCCCAACAGGAAAAATGCCATAAGGTGCTCACTGGTTCTGCTTTCTTGCCTGCACAAAACCTGCCACTGCCAAGGCCAAGACTCTGCTTTGGCCTTTGCCACCATCTAGCAGCCCAAGGCTGCCCTAATCCCTTGCCGCAAGTCTTGCAAAAACAACTCTTTGCCCTTGTATGATAAATGCACCCCGTCAGCCCTATACAGGTCCTGGAACTCGACCCGTATGGTATGGGCCAAACTTGACTCATACCTGCTTCCTCCCTAAAGGACAGGAACTGCTTACCTGACCTCTCATAAGTTCTCCAAGTGGACAGAGCAAGAGCTAACCAGGGCCATGACCCTAGGAGACTTGGACGTCAATAAGTTAATCACATGTACTGTGACCAGATTGCCACACCAGAAGTGGACTGTATGGTTGGCAAGCTCTGTTGATCAAATCCACACTGCTATGACAATTGGAGAAAATTCCAGGAAGGTGAGGTCTTTGACCCACCCTGCCTGAAACCATTCCCCTGGCCAGTCCTCAGCACACCAGTGTCCACGGAACTAGACTCCAAAGCCAGAGGAGCCTGCAGCATCAGATGTAACCTGCAGCTCAGCTTCGACAAGAAGGTCCTCCCTCCCAAAAAGACACCCCATTGTATGAATTCAAAAATTCTTTCCATACAAGGAGCTCATCTCTTATACCCCTGGTGACCCTAGTCCTATGGTGCGGTAGGTGCAAGCCCTTCATGGACTCACATAGTCTCCTGACAAATGCCTGGCCGGGTGCCACAACTTTGCATGCAGCTGCTAGAAAAGTCAGAATTGGAGTACGGCCTTCCATTTTTTCCTGGGCAAGGGGAACTCCTAGCTCCTCTGCCAAGTCCATGAAGCTGGTCAGTAAAAACTCACATTGCCCTGTGTCCTTCCTTCCTGCTAGTAGGAAGTCATGAAGATAATGGGCAGTGCTGTAAAGTCCTGTCCTGTAATGCAAGGCCCATTCCAAGAAGGAATTGAACCTCTCGAAAGCAGCACAGGACACCGAGCACCCCATGGGAAGGACCCTATCCATGTAGAATTTGCCCTCGAAAGCAAAGCCCAGCAACTCAAAATTGGCTGGGTGGACAGGAAGGAAACAGAAGGCTGACTTAATGTCACATTTTGCCAAGTCCACACCCTGTCCATAGCAGTGCACCACTTGCATGGCCTGATCAAACTAGGTGTATCTAACTGAACAGAACTTCTCAGGTATCGCGTCATTCACCGAATCCCCATGTGGGTATGATAAGTGGTGAGTGAGGCGATACTCACCAGACACCTTTTTAGGCTCAACTCCCAATGGGAAGACCCTTAAATTGTTAACTGGGGGTAAGGGAAAGGTCCTAGGACTCTACCTTCCTTACATTCCCTGGCAATTTCCCCCTGAACTATGTGCTCCATCCCCTTAACTAAATACAAGTTAGGAGCACTATATGGTCTTCTTTTTCCTTGATAAGTTATCCCAAACCCTAAGTGAAACCTTCCAAGAGGTAAACTTGATTCTGTCGGTTCGGGTAATCCCTCAACCACCGCTCAAGCACTTCCACTTTGATTGGGCTGGGACCCTTTGTCAGGAGGGGGGTTGTAACCACTACCTCCTCCTGAATGCTTACCTCCCTTGCCTCCATCCCGTCCCTTTGTTTTGGAGCAACTAGAGAATGTGTGGGGCTCCGCACACAAACGGCATTCATGCCCGAATGAACACAACTTGCGACTGCATGTCCCATGGGAGGTGAACTCCCAGCAAAGCAGGTGTTGCTGAACCACCTGCCCCACCTGGGGGCACGTAACTGCCTGACTTTGCGATCTACGAACTGTGTGGCCACTATCTGACCTTTCATTTCCGGTTGGCTGAGCCGGGGACATAATTTGCAGACATAAGTGTGAATGAATCTGGTCCCATCTCAAGGACGGATTCATAGCTGCTTGCATACGGAACTCTTCATCGTAATGAAGCCATGCAGGGCTCGGGAAATCAGTAAAACTCTTGTAAACAATGTCCATATATTGGAGCATCGCAGCAGCCCCCCATGGTTGGTGTCTTACAATTACTACCACATAAATTAAAAAAACCTGGGAACCAGTTTGCCCAGGTCCTGTCAACCCTGTGCCTCTTCAGACTCTCCTTCTCCCACTCATCTAGATTCTCCTTATCTTTTTTCCTCTACTTCCTTCTATAACAGTGTAAATACATCCACATACTCACCCTTAAGGTTTTTATCCCTAGTGGCAGCGGAGAGATGGTCCCCAAGAGGCAAAGTCAAATCCCCAAATGGTATAGCACCTGGTGATACCATGTCATATTAAGAAACCCCCCCCCCCAGGTTTGAAAAGCCTATACTTAGATTTGGATAGCCCCATCTGAGCCAAACACCCTGAGGGGCTGGCGGGGCCATACCCCCCCAACCTGCATAAGGTGAACATCTGCCCGGTGGTGTGTGTACAACACTACCTTGTGCGGTGTATGTAGCACACCCAGCAGCACCCTGAGTGCACGGGCGCCATGGCCAATATGTCCCACCTTGACTGGTGTTCTCCACCTTACCTTCCCTCCTTGGAGAACCCTTATAGATTTCCATCTGTAGTGCCTCTGTGCCCTGGGTTTCCTGCCTGGCATCAGACTGCTGTCTCCTGGTCTGTTGTACAGATGTTGACGCTCCTTCATCAGCTGCCAAGGAAACTCCTTGTCCCTCCTCCAGAAAAACCAAGCAAGGTAGCACCTGCGCTTGAAAAGATTTATTAGAAACCCATTTCGCCTTTTTAACCCCACCCATGCTAAGAGATGCACCCCTCTGTTTTTCCAGTGCCTGTAGACTTTGAAGTATGACTGCATTTACCGGGTCATCCTCCTCCTCATCAGATGGGATAGGCTGGACTAGCTGCATGGGGGGGCTCTCAGGGGCAGGCTGCTTCCCCTTGGACGGACCCTGTCCCTTCTTAGGAGCCATGGCAGCTGTGATGTTTTATTTGTTGTTATTACTAATTAAACAATGGCGACCTCCTTGTAGTATCCTCTCAAAATGGCCACCCCCTTAATGACCTTCTCAAAATGGTTGCCCAAAGGATCCTTCTCAAAATGGCTACCTGAAAGATCCCTCTCAAAATGGCCACCCGAAAGGTCCCTCTCAAAATGGTCACAAGAAAGGTCCCTCCCAAAAAGGCCACCCTTTGCAATTCATTCAAATTGACGACAGATCAAAATTGATGCCAGCCCTCAAGCCCCCTCTGAGTTTTTAACAGTAACCACAGGGCCTGTCTGCCTAATGCCCTCCCACTGTTGACCCCCCCCCCAAGCACCAAGAAGACAGAGCATCACTTGCCCCAGAGCCCCTAGCTATACCTTGTGGCTAATAGCCACTGATGGACCTCTGCTCCATATGCTTATCTAATTCCCTTTTGAAGCCGTCCATGCTTGTAGCACCCACCACTTCCTGTGGCAGTGAATTCCATGTGTTAATCACTCTTTGGGTGAAGAAGTACTTCCTTTTATCTGTTCTAACCCGACCGCTCAGCAATTTCATGGAGTGCCCACGGGTTCTTGTATTGTGAGAAAGGGAGAAAAGTACCTCTTTCTTTACCTGCTCTTTCCCATGCATAATCTTATAAACCTCGATCATGTCACCCCTCAGTCGTCTTTTCTCCAAGCTAAAGAGCCCTAAGTGCTTTAACCTTTCCTCATAGGGAAAGTGTTCCAACCCTTTTATCTTTTGAGTTGCCCTTTTCTGCACTTTTTCCAAAGCTATAATATCCTTTTTAAGGTGTGGTGCCCAGAACTGCACACAGTATTCCAAATGAGGTCTCACCATTGATTTATATAGGGGCATTATGATATTGGCTGATCTGTTTTCAATACCCTTCCTAATAATCCCCAGCATAGCATTGGCCTTCTTTATTGCAGTCACACACTGTCTCGACATATTCAGTGAGTTATCCACTACAACTCCAAGATATCTCTCTTGGTCAGTCTCTGCCAGTTTGGAACCCTTCAACGTGTATTTATTGTTAGGATTTTTGGCTCAAATGTGCATCACCTTGCACTTGGCCACATTGAACCCCATTTGCCACGTTGACGCCCACTGGCCCATCCTCGACAGATCCCTTTGGAGTGCCTCACAATCCTCCCTGGTTTTCACCACCCTGAACAACTTGCAGTCACACACTTTCTCAATATTTTCAGTGAGTTATCTACTACAACTCCAAGATCTCTTATATGTAGGATTTTTGGCTCCAATGTGCATCACCTTGCACTTGGCCACATTGAACCCCATTTGCCCACTCACCCATCCTTGACAGATCCCTTTGAAGTGCCTCACAATCCTCACTGGCTTTCACCTTCCTGAACAACTTTGTATCATCCGCAAATTTAGCCACTTCACTGCTTACTCCCAACTCCAAATCATTAATGAACAAATTAAAAAGCAGTGGACCAAGTACTGATCCCTGCGGTACCCCACTGCTTACCTCCCTCCACTGAGAAAATTGCCCATTTATACTCACTCTCTGTTTTCTACTAATTAGCCAGTTTTTGATCCATTAAAGGACTTGTCCTTTTATCCCACGATTTTTGAGCTTACTTAGGAGCCTTTGATGAGTCCCCTAGCCTTTGGAACCAGCTGCTGCACCTTTTGGTCATTTGAATTTTTTTTTTTAACTCCAGCTTCTGACCACAGCCGAGGATCACCCATTAAAAAATGCAGCCATCCAACAATCACTGCCCCCCTGCCCTTATGGGGTCTTTGCTGGGTCACAGTAGAGGCAGCACTGAAGTGTTTGGCTACCCTAAAGAAATGCTGCCCCTGATGGCTCTTGCCACCAGACAGCCACCCCACACTATAACCACCTCAAGATGCACTGAGTTGCTGTCCTCAGATCGCCGCTGATTGCCGCTGCCCTGGATCTTTGCCACCAGGCACAGACGCCACCAGCCCACAGCTACTGCTAAGGCTGAGCCGCGACTCCCCTGTATCACTGCAGCCAGTCCCATCGCCAAGGCCTCCAAGGTAGGCTGCGTTCTTCTTCGCCCGAAGTGCTCGGAGCTCACTCCCAGCCCGAGCACATGGAGCAACTGTCTTGGACGGGAATGAAGCCCTGCCTTTTGTGAAGCTGGCTCTACCCCTGCCCATGACACAACACATAGTGTCATGCTTCTGTTGCTGCCCTGGCTTCCTATGGGGCGGCAAAGCAGCGCCCAGCCTTCAGAGGCCTTGCCAGGAGGCCGGGAGCTCAGATGTTAGAAGAAAGTGGGATTCCCAATGGAAAAAAAAGCATCAAGAGAAAGGAAGGCGATGTGAAACAGAAGAGTTAAGGGATGGTTCAGACAAGAGGAAATCAGCAGAATGAAATTGAGAGGGGAAATAAAGACATCTCTTGCCCTGAAAACTCCACAGGGTCGCCATAAGTCAGCTGAGACTTGAAGACACTTACCACCACATTAAATAAATGGGAGCCATTTGGATTTTAAAAAAAAAACTACCCAAGAAATATTAATATAGATTGGATTACATAAGGATATAGAAGCCCAGGGTAAAAGCATAACAAAATAAAAAGCAAAGTGAAGCATTTTTAAAGTTTTGGAACTAAACTAAAGTTTTACTAGTAACATTCCTCCATTAAAAAAAACAAAAACACAATATTCACAGGAGGCAACAAACTTGAGTGAAGAGTCACCTTTCAGGGCAGAAAGGTGGCGTATAAATTATGTAAATAAATAAATGTTTCCTCACTGGCAGGTTTACCCATATCTTTTCCACTGTGTATATGGAGTGGGTGGGAGAGAAACAGGTGGGCCCTGAAGTTGAGTGGGGGAGAAAGCCAAGCTCCTTCCCCCTGTTGTTCATTGCTCAATGTAAGACATTCTCTCTCGGCTGCTTTAAAAAAACACAGGGAAAGTTCTGCTTATAGTAACTAGTTTTTGCCATAGAAGAACCTATATGGCTCTGTGAGGGGAAGGAGGGAGGGTGTAGGTGAGAACATGGACAGCTTGCCTGTGAAAATGTGAACAAAATGCTTGTAAAGTGAGAAGAAAGCCAAAAGAATACTACACATTACTTTTTTTAAAAAAAAAAAGGATGAGAGAGCAAGTTTTGTTTCAAGGGACAAGCTAGGCAAGGCTGCCCCACTTACCCGGCTGAGGAACATGTTGCTTTGGCTGCAGCAGACAGCAGAGACACATTTAAAGGTTTGACCTTTAAGTGCCAGCTCCAACATTATGGTCTAATTGTCATTTTGAAAGGAAGTCTTTATTTTGAAGTGGGTTTTAATCACAAACCACATAGCTCAGAAGCGAGGACTACAGAGAAGTCAGATCATTGTATACCTCATCATAGGTCAGAAATAACTGGTAGTTTTTACTGAGTTACCTTACTTCATACATTTGCTAGATGTTGGGGAATAACTCATCTTAAAATATATTGGCTTGCAAGTGAGGAAGTATGTTCTTCATCTATACATATAAAAGAAAGTCCCCTCGCCGTAAAATCAACACCCAGGCCAAACCGCTGGACCTAGAATCACCAAATTCAGGGAGAGTGCTCCTACCATGGCATGGGTGCTCACTAAGAAGGGATTTTTAGAAATTCATCCCCTAAGTGGGTCAAAAGGGGTAAAATGTGCTCCCCTCATTGATTTCTATGAGGCTGCCAGGCTGCTGCATATTTGCACCCCCCACTCTCTGACTGGTCAGCTGCAGAGCTCAGTGTTCTGATGTAAAAAAATGAACAGTTACAGCAGACTGCAGAGAGCTAATGACAGCTGAGGAAATCAGGAATGGCCAACAACCACCTGTGAGATGCAGCACTGCTGCTGGCCCAGCCTCCCCATGACTTCAAACACCTCCCTCACCTCCTACACCTGACAGGTGGTTGTCTGTCAGGTGCAGCAGCAGTTGAGCCACCCGGGACCCCCTCCAGCGTAAAGCCACCAGGGAGCCCACCCCCTTACTGATCCTGCCAGCCCAGCCTCCACACTGGCTTCTAATACCCCTCCGCGCTCCTACACTGGACAGGCAGCTGCCTGTCAGGTGTAGGAGAGGAGGTAGATGCTTACAGCCCTCAGCAGGATTACCTTAGTGCTGCTGCTGGCCCAGCTTCCTTGACGCCTGTAAACACACTCCCCCCAACACCAGACAGGCGGGTGTCTGTCAGGTGTAGGAACAGGGCCAGTTGTTAGCTGACGTGCTTCATGTACAGCATGGGCTGTATTAAATTTATAATGGGTTCTGGTCTGTGTATACAGAGAAAGCAGTTTCACAGTGTACTTCATCATGTTCATATGAAATTGCTTAGTATCTGATTGCTCAGATGGTGTTTTGAATACGTAGTTATGTCCCACTTAAATGTAACATAAATGAGAGGCAATTTTGTAAAAAAAAGGGGGGTATGCCCCCCCAATTCAATGCCTAGGCCAAACCCCTGCACCAAGATACCCAAAATGAGAGTGCATTCCTACCATGATGTCAACTCCCCCACAAAGAGATTTCTGAGAAACATGACCCCTAAGGGGGTAAAAAAGAGGCAAAATGTGTTTCCCCAATTTTTTCCCCATGCGCCTGGCAGGCTTCTGCCTCCTTGCCTCCCCCCCCCCATTGGTCAATTGTGTAGCTCAGAGTTATGAGGTAAAACCTGCCTCTTGCACTCACCTCCCTCTGAGCGCAGTTAAAAGAGACTGCAGACAGTTGAGGACAGTTACAGAAATCAACGATTCAAGACTCCTGAATAGACATTTTTCAAAAAAGCCAGCATGGCAATTGAGTTAATGAATGTTCATGGGGAGATAGTAAAGGATATTTCTAGGAGCCATTTCGATGCATGCGTCCCTCAGGAACCAGAAGAAATGTCCACCACATCACCACTCCCTCACACCAACTCCCCCTCACACCTCTCACCTCTTACTGCCCCCAAGAAAGCTCCTGGCAAACATCGAGCCAGATACACCAGTACTACCAGGAGGAGGCAACTTAGGAATGCGGCAAAGACATTTGCTCATAGTACTCCTGTGGGGCACTGAGCTGCACAGGCCAAGTACCAGTGAGATCACCCTGAGGTGCTCAGAACAACACTGTCTCCATATGAGCAAAACAATCAACACAAGTAGAGAGGCCATCACCTTCGTGGGAGGTGGCAGGAGTTGACTTAACAGATGACTGCTTCTTAACTGGGCAGTTCTATGTGGCCTGCTCCAGAGTGAGCTCACCAAGCAGCCTGGTGATCCTAGCACCTGAGGGCAGAACCACCAATGTGGTCTAGAGAGAGGTCCTTCAGTAGAGGGGACGGGGAAGTATGTATTTCTCATTTCATTTTTTTTCATTACAGTCTTCTTCATTAGAATTCCTGCAACAAATGTTACATTTCAAACTTCACATCATCAGTATTATAACTTGGTTTACGGAACTTAAATACCATAGTGAAGCACGGGTATCAGGCTAGTATAGAATAAGGTAATTTATTTTCCAGGAAGGCTGTACACCGTTTCTCTCTTTTTACTTTTAAAAATACACTAACTATTTCTTTCTGGTAAACTTATTTATTGGGTCCTAGAGCATGAGAGAAATTATTTTCAATTGTTGCTTTAAACTGTTATTTTATTCCAACAGATAACATGGAAGTGTTATCTTTTGATTGTTATGAGATTTGTAAAGCATTATTTCTTACTGGAAGGCACACAGTGTACCTTTTCAAGAATAGCAGGGTACACATCATTTAAATACATAAATGAATTATAATTCTCACCTTTTCCATCTGCAAAATGGAGCTGCTAATAAATGTGAGCTTAGGCGATGTGGTGAACAGTGTTAGATCGCCGCTAACAAAGAGCCGGAGAGTGATTTCGGCAATAGTGATCAGCTTTATTGCAGATACGAACAAGCGCTTGAAATAAGTCATAACCAGAACAGTTTAACATTGGGAGCTAGGCTCCTTTTAAACACTTCCGGGCTAATGTATCCACACCTACTTACAATAAACAACCAATGAGGTTGTGCGGATAACAACCAATGAGAGTTCTTCCCTCGCAGAGAATTGGCACAGTCCTGATTGGTCGCTGTTGTGGAGCGACCAATAGGACGTTAGCTCGGAGGAGCCTTCCTCTGGCTCGAAGCTTAACATGGAGAGTCATGCGGTGATTCAATGTAAGCAGGGCTTTTTTTGTAGAAAAAGCCCAGCAGGAACTCATTAGCATAATAGGCCATACCCAACAGCAGGAACTCATTAGCATAATAGGCCACACCCATGACAGCACAGCTCATTAGCATATTGGGCCACATCCCCATGTTACCAGAAGTGTGGTCATCCAGCCACACCCACATTTTGCTTCTTATTCTGTTTACCTTGTTTGTTGTCAAAACCCAGGGCTTTTTTTGGAGCAGGAACTCCTTTGCATGTTAGGCCACACACCCCTAATGTAGCCAATCCTAATGCGTTTCTGCTGTTGGGTGTGGCCTGTTATGCTAATGATTTCCTTCTGGGTGTTGTCAACTTGGAAGCCGGCCGGAACTCCGTTCCTGTGCGTTCCTGCCCAAAAATAGCCCTGAATGTAAGCCTTTTTCAATACACCACACCGAGTGTTAGATAAGGACATGCCACATGTCGGAGTGAGCTCCCGTCTCTAGTTCTAGCTCCTGCCAACCTAGCAGTTTGAAAGCAAGAAATTGCAAGTAGATAAATGGGTACCATTTCAGTAGGAAGGTAACAGCGTTCCGTGCGCCTTGGTGTTTAGTCATGCTGGCCACATGACCACGGAAATGTCTTTGGACAGTGCTGGCTCTTCGGCTTTGAAACGGAGATGAGCACCGCAACCCTAGAGGCAGATTCGACTGGCTTTCAAGTAAGGGAACCTTTACCTTTAAACCTTGGAATAAGGCTGAACTATAGATGAGATTATTCTGACAAATAATTTGGTGGTGACTGTTTTTTTAACTGAGATTCTCTGTCACTAAAGTCCACTAAATCCAGATTTAAATGTGAGGTTGGCAAGGCAAAACTCTTACCCATGGCCTTTGTGCTTTTAGAGTGTCTTGTTTAAACTGAACTGCCACCTCTGCAAAGCAGTTGCATGTCCTTAATTACTGTGCCAGAAGTTAGTAGTCTGGGCTAATTAAGCATGTAGTAGTTCCTTTGCATGGTTAGCACTCCAGTTTGAACAAGATACTGAGCCCATGAAAAAGCTCTTTGCCTCAATGCAGTTAAAGGAGGCCTAAAGCTATGTGGTAGAATGATGTCCAATCTACTTGTGAAGCTAGCAGTGCATGGAAAAGGTGAGAATTATAATTCAGAGCCAGTTTGGTGTAGTGGTTAAGTGTGCGGACTCTAATCTAGGAGAACCGAGTTTGAGTCCCCACTCCTCCACTTGCACCTGCTGATGTGACCTTGGGTCAGTCACAAGCTCTGGCACAGCTGTCCTTGAAAAGGGGCAGTTTGTGTCAGAGTTCTCCCAGCCCCAGCCACCTCACAGGGTGTCTGTTGTGGGGAGGGGAAGGGAAAGGAGTTTGTAAGCCGCTCTGAGACTCCAAGTGAAGGGCGGGGTATAAATCCAATCTCTCCTCTCTTCTTCTTCTCCATAGAGTGTTCTTGTCTCTTTTAAATTATGCTGCAAACTGCACAAAGAAAGTATGTATGTTTACAGTGCTTCCGCTTGGGCATTTGCTGTCCCTTTGCATCATGATTGGAATATGGCCCCTGCATGCTTGGAAGGTATGGAACTCCCAGCATATGTGTGACACAAAGTCCTTGTGGCAGCTGCAATGACTTTGCATTGTGTGTTTCATAGCCCAGAGAAAAGGGGTAGAAGAGCTTTATATACTATGTGTGTGTGTGTTTGCAGAGTAACACATGGTGACTTTGGGCCAGTGTTCTGTAGTAGTTAAGAGCACTCCTTCCCCACTCCTTCACATGCAGCCTTCCCCACTCCTCACATGCAGCCTGCTGGGTGTCCTTGGGCCAGTCACAGTTCTTTCAGGATTCTCTCAACCTCACCTACCTCACAAGGTGCCTGTGGTGGGGGGGGGAGGGAAGGTGATTGTAAGCCACTTTGAGACTCCTTAAAGTAGAGACAAGAAGGGTATGAAAAACCTACTCTCTCTTCCTACTCTCAGTATTGCAGCCTTATTTCAAGGCATATGTGTCTAATGACAGCTCTCAAACTCAATTCTTCTGCCGTCATGAAGAAGCTCTTTTATTTGAGTTTATATTTGGGAGCTATAGTTCATTCTGCAACACTGGCCATGCAATGGCAAAGAAAAACTTTCCCACCTTCCAAAAAATAAGACTTAATTTTTAAATTAATCTGTATAGTTTCTGCAAATATCACACTAAACAGCTTTTAAAAATTTGCAAGCATGTCTGCAAAGAACAAAGTATGTACGTGGTTAGATAAAAACATACATTCATTGACTATAGCCCTCTTCAGTTGTTATGATTTCAACAGTCCATACTGTATAGCAGAAGAGTGTGTTACCCACTATCTTCGTGATGCATGTGGTCACCTTTTCCAGCTTTGGTACACATGAACACATTGTGGATTTGAATGCCCGCCAAAACTGGAAAATATATCAAGTCGCATGTGACACAGTCTTTTCTTGTGTTGGGTTGTTAAAATTATAGTGACTGAAGGCTTGTACAGGATTAGCCCCCTCAGGCCACGAGATGGTCTATACCCTCTCTGGTTTCCAGAACAATTTGCCACCAGAACCTCTTTTGACTAGTCCCTGCCTTTCCTAAGGGAGAGATTCCAAACCCTTAGTTGGCATCTAGGACAGAACACCTTAGCAACTCACTCCAGAGATGCACACCTTTCCTCTCCAATAGTAGCGTATATGGGGAGCGTTTAGGCCACAGGATTTAGCCTTGGAATTCAGGTGCAACATCAAAGACAATTTAGCAATAAGAGGATCTTTATTCAGTACAGAGCTTAACATAGACTACCAGAGATTACAAAAATAACAAAGACTAGAGCAATTTGCCTTAACTACACATTAATGATTCATAGTTACCACGTCAGGAGGATTCCTCAGTCCAAGATAGTCCCAGTGCCAAGGGATTTTGAAGGGAAATCCCATTTTTGCACACCATGTGTTCCAAGTCACAAAGCAACTCTTTGTCTCTCAAGAGGCAGCATTTTTAGGTGCAATAAAACAAACTGACAGAGGAGGAAGGGAGAGCTAAGCAAGTGAAGAGAAGAGCTAAGCTACTCACTCCCATAGGGATAAAAACAATTATACCCCAATTGCAGTCACAAATTAGATGTGACCATCAGCCAATTGCGAGTGGGCATGTGTGTGCCCAATTATTGGTTGTCATAGCTGCAACGTAGGATTGGCTAGAAGTTTGGAGCCCCGCCTGCAGTCAGGTGACCCAGCTTCCAGCTTCTCCATGGTGTACGTGACATGCTCCATGAGCACCAGAGCCAGGAGCCATCAGGTCTGGCTCTTCCACTTAGAGGTGTTAAAGAATGTGTGGTTATATGGCATGGCTATTTAGGTAGTTCAGGCCATTTGGTCTGCCCTGGACCATTTGGCCTGCAACAGGAAACAGAAACACAGCATGTTATCAAAAGACATCACTGGAGAAGGCATGTGGATATAGAAAGCAGAAAGCAATTTTTCTATACAAGGCTGCAATCAGACCAGCAGTTTGGCCCAATATAGTTGTTTTTCCCTAACTGATTAAACTGGCTAGTTCACACAGCCACATCTGGCAGCCATTTCCCAATCATACTCTCTTCATTATAAGACGAGTTCGAGATGGAGTTAATAGACCGCAGGTGAATTCCAGTGCTAACGGATCCCCGCGTATTCATCCCACATTGCTGGATGTCTGAACTCCCCCGGTGCATGCTCAAAATGGTTCAGAAGTGTGAACCTGCAGTTCCGGGTTAGCATGTGCACACACGTGCACTCAAGAAATGTTTTTTAAAAATGTCAAAGTTGTTATTTCTTTCAAAAAAATAAGACCAGACCGCGCACTCTGTGGTTGATGAACAGCTCTGATCTGAATGTTCAACCATGGAAGAAGTGCATGGTGAGCCCGAAGCAGGGTGGGAGTCTGATCAAAAATCTGTCACAAAATGCGACAGAGTAATTAGCGGCGTGCCCAAACCGTGCCAACCTGCTGGCCTGACTGCAGCTAAAGAGAACCTATTGTATTCCTGAGGTATAAGCATGACAAAGGACATTTCTATTAAAATGTTTTTGTTCTGAAGAAACAGATACTACAACCTCTGTATATGACTAGCTGCCTTGTATATTAGGCCAGTAAATAAAAGACCAGCTTTTTCCTTACACGCAACAAATAGCCTGAACACACTGAGGATTCTGGGTGACAGGACACAGTGGTTAGACGACATTTATATATATATATATATATTGGGTTAATTAGACCCAAAGCCATTAATTCAGTACCTGTAATATTTTGTAAAATCAAAATCCCCCCCTCCCCCCTCTGGTTAGGAAGATTTATGGCATTAACTTGTTACTCTCTGGGCAGCTGTTTAGCCCTTTCATTTTCTGCTAGCTGAATCCAAACAGGCACATTACAAATGAGCAACTCATTCAACTCCCTTCCCACTCCACCACAGATGCCTTCCACCATGCACGTGCCTATATTTTGATAAAAAGTACAGGAGGAACTCCATTCGGTTGAGGGTTAAACCTTATTAATCATAAAAAATCATTCACATAAAGGAACATCTGTTACAAGGCATTTTAATTCAGTAAAGACAATACAAAGGCAGTCAGAATTATTGCTGTGGCAACAGGACACACTCGACATAATCTTTCTTTCCTGGCAAGATTATAAAGCCAAAGGGGGTGGAAATCAGTAGATAGTGATGTCATCTCTTAAAAGCTAGAAAAACCTCAAGAACACATGTACGGCTTTGCATTCCAAACAACCCTAATACCCTGCAGAAGAATCATACTTGTACTTACTAGCGAAAGACAACAAATTAGGATTCTAGCTCTCTCCCCCCCCCAATTATCTGTTTTGTCTGTTCTAGTTTGCTTTTAGCATAATTGGACTCTGAATATCATTGAAATGTTCCTTTTAATGTTGTGTTGCTTTTCACTGGAAACTAACAGTACTGCGGCAAATAGTTTTTCGTTTATTTTACTCACTGTTGTTCTCTTTATAAAAGGTAATGGGAAAATGTGCCAGAAGGACTCTGCCCTCTTCTTGGAATCATGATCTTGGGGGGGGGGGGAATCTGTTTGTGGTACTTTAGTGACCCCTATAGGATACTTCTCAAATTATTGCTGCTTCAGGATAATACAAAAAGGCAAGATAGCTTGGCCATGGAAGATGAAATTACAACCCAAATAAATAATAGAGCGAACTGAAGAGGCTCATTTAAAGATTTGTTTCCCCTCCCTTGTCTGTTGACAATCGGTATATGTGCAAAGTTAGTTGCATTAGGAACCTGAGTCTACACAGGAGATATTTAATTTAGGCTGTACCTCTACCAGTATTCTAACTTCATTTAGTTTTCATCTTTTCCCTCAGGCTGGCCAGAGCCCTTGGGAAACTATCATGACCACTCAGACAAAGACTTCCTCTGCCCCCACCATCAGACTCAAGTGAAGCATTCTATGAAAATAAATGACATCATTTAAGTACAAACATTAAAGATGACAGCATGGGTTTGCAAAAAAACAAAAGAAAACAGATTTTACTTATTTGTGGTTTATGCATTGCAATAGGCCGCAGTACATTTTTACATATTTATAATGAAAACAGGCACACTTCTGACTCTCCTGTGATTTTAAGTATAAGCATGTTTGCTTTGTGTCATTTCATGGCAGGTCTCTAAAGAACACGCTCACAAAGCAGTGTGAGGTTTTTGACTAGCAAACAATTCAGTCACAATATCAAACTTGAGCAGGTTTGGGCAACATGTAGCAACTCCTTCATAAGACGAGTACAAGCTGCAAAGGAAGGCTTTCTGGCTATGCTCAGCAACAATATCCCCTTTTTCTTCTTAACATTTAGATGGTGAAGGGTTCTGTTGAACTAGAAAGCTTCCTCGCTACTTTGTGATGTTTTAGGTGATCCTAATTGTCACATGAGCTGGACGACCCCTCGTCGCTGTCGCTGGTCCCCTGCTGCCCCAACCTATAAGCCACCGCAACTTGCCCCCCGAGGAGTGGAAGAGGGGAACCACAGAGGCCTCAGACTGTTGTGAGGGGAGATGGTTACGTCACCACCCTCCGCTATCCCTTGGCGTATTCAGGCTGCTCCTTCTGTCTCTCCTGCCCTTAATGCTGCCAGTGCCATCTCATCCTCCTTGGTCTCTGTTCCTGTTCCCCCTTTTATTCCTGCTCCGTGGCACCTGCTCTACTCTGTGTCCCGCCCTCCACCCACCCCTTCGGCCCCGCCCTCCCTTCTTAGGCCAGAACGCTGAGCTGGGAGCGCGGTCTCTTTTTGGTTCCTTCTCCCAGCAGTCGCGCCCGCCCCGCATCTCTCTCCTTCCATACAACTCGGAGCTGAGGGCATGGCCTTGCACCGGGCCCGTCTCGGGACGTTTCCCCCTGGCACCATGCCTCCATTGCTGACGGTGCTGCCTGGGCGTCTTGGAGGTGTCTCGTCGGGTCTCGGGGACGGCGTGGCTGATCGGCTCCAGATCTCGGTGGGTGTTGCTGAGGTCGGGGTTGGGGCGGTCAGCAGCTCCCGAGTCCTGAGCGGCGGCAGCCAGCCCTGTGGAGGCTCGCTGTCGGGACACAAATAAAATATCATGCTACTGTTATTTATTTCGTGGCAGTCATAAGGCTACTGCCAGTGCCAGGCAGCCTCTTGAGCTAAATCATTCAAGACGCACAATATATAAAAAATGCAGGCTAATTGGAGTGTAAGGTGGGGACAGATGGGAACAAACCTGGATTAAAATATCACAAAACTCAATAACATATTGTACAGATACTCTGAAGTTACCAAACAGTAAGAAAGAAATGGACTTGAAAACCAGTTTATTTTTATATCCCAGTTTGTTCCTTAGATGTTTTTCGACTTTACATGCAGAACAATTCACAGTGCCATTCAAGAACAGAAGTTTTTGCTCTAATTATCCACTAGTCAAAGATAAAAGTTTGGCTGCAATTTAAAGGAATAGATGGGCATACATGTAATTAAATTCAGTAGGTTTAATTTTTAGTAAATGTGTATACAATTGGGTGAAAGACAGGCTGTTGCTATACTTCATAGTTAAATGTTGATCTAATTAGCTGGCTACACATACTTTAGTCTTGCGAGGCTGAAGAAGAAGATCATCCAGAGCCTGGCTGAACAGTCTCTCATGCTTTGTGACCTACCCAAATTTGGGACTTCAGACTTAGTGCTGCTGCATGGAGCCTGGAGTGGACACCCCTTGAATGACACTGTGAATAATTCTGTACATGAAGGCACTGTGTAAAAGTGGTTAGAGCATAGGACTAAGCCTGTGTGGGGAAAGTCAGAGTCAAAACTCTACTAGTCATCAAGCTCACAGTCATCACCTTGAGCCAGTTATTCTCTCTCGACTTCACCAGCCTCACAAGCTGTGAGGCTAAAATGGAGACATATGCTACCTTGAGCTTCTTGGAATAAAATGCTGGGGGAGGGGGGATTGGGAATGGACAGATAGAGGCAGGATTGGATTGACTCAGCTCCCCACTCAAGCACACATCCCATCCCAACAGCAGCATCTGTTTGTCTGGGGCCAGGGTAGCTGTATGTCAAACTACTTCTGTGTTGCCTGGAAAGTTCAGACATCTCTCCAGGCCATCTCTTCTCATGGCACCAATATAGCTGCCCTGTTTCTGTGGAAGTAGAGCAGGCAAAGGAATCACCATCACCCCTAATTTAAGGCAGCAGTGAGGCTCTGTGCTAAAGAAGTAGGATAAGGATGGGGGGAGGATATTGGGAAGTAGGTGCTGAAATACTAGGAGGCACAGCCTTACGGACCCAGTGTTTAATGGGTTTGCCTTTTCTGGATCTCCAAGCATCATAGCACATTTGACTCATTTTGGTGTAGTGGTTAAGCCAGTTTGGTGTAGTGGTTAGGTTAAGCCAGTTTGGTGTGGTGGTTAAGTGCACGGACTCTAATCTGGGAGAACCAGGTTTGATTCCCCACTCCTCCACTTGCAGCTGCTGGATGACCTCAGGCAAGCCATAGTTCTGTCAGAGCTGTTCTTGAAAAGAGCAGTTTCTGTCCGAGCTCTCTCAGCCCCACCTACCTCACAGGGTATCTATTGTGGGGAGGGGAAGGGAAAGGAGTTTGTAAGCTGCTCTGAGACTCTGAGTGAAGAGCTGGGTATAAATCTTCTCTTCTTCATAAAGGCATGCAACACTATGAAGTTTTTCTCCATTGGATGGGATGCATCTCAGAACTAAAAGCAGCTTATTGCTGATCGACTTCTTGTGTATGAACATGCGAGCGACAGTGTGATAAGCACAGGTTATCTGCTTGCTTGGGCCCATGCTCTGCTGCCAAAAGATGCATGCTCTCTAAAACTTAGAATCACATGGAGCTTGGAAATCCCTTTTCTATCACAAGAATATTGGCATTCAAGCTGACAACAGAGGTTAAGGAGGTGGGGTAGGGGACACAGTGATGATTGTCTATTGTTGCCTAGCAGGCAAAAAAGTTTTAGAAGATGATGAATCATTTTCCCTGCTTCTCAGACTACCAGTTCCTGGAAACGTAGCCATATATTCCAGGGCCAAACAAGACTGATAGGCAGTGGGCAACAGCAGCTTGGACTGACTGGAACGTTATATTTAAAATCTCATTTGCATTTGCAGACACCTCTTAGCTGCTGACAGCATTTTGCATACATAATGCTGGGAGTGAGGGAAATGCAAAGCAATGCAATAGTGTCAGCCTGAAAGAACAATCCTGAAGCATGAACCGTTAGTGGAGTAATTAACACAGCAATGGTACACAGTCTGATTAAAGAGCAGATAAAGGTTTATTTAGGAATTAACATACTTGATAGGAAAGAGGAGAGACAGAGATGGGTTCCTAACTACATCTCTAGCTGGGAGAGAAGGTAAGACTGAGTATGGAATTTCTGAGAAGGGGGAAATTCCCCCAAGGATAGCTATCTGGAGACAGACAGGGAGAGAGGAGGTGCTGTCCTCACTATCCTACCCAATTGTCTTCTTGCTGCCCCTTGCAGGGTTGTTTTCTTTTCTTCTTTGTACACAGAGGTCATTTGGGGGGGGAACGCGGGGGAACGCAGTTCCCCGGGTGAGGTATGGGGGCGGGGCACATGACGAAGCCCCGCCCCCTGCTTCCGGCCGCCCCGCTTCCGGCCCTCATTCAGCCAGGAGGAGGCAGGAGAAGAGGGAGGGTAAGTTGCTTCCTCCCTGCCTCTCCCCACCCCTGCCTGCCTGGGACCAGGGAGGGCCTTTGCGGGGCTTCCTTGCACTCCCGCTGGCCTTGCAGGTCCACCGCCGGACCCCTCATGGGGCTCGGCAGTGGAGCTGCAAGGCTGGCGGTGGCAGCCGGGACCATTGGGGGCGGGGTGTGTGGCCTTACGACACATTTCCAGTGATGTCAGGGGGTGTGGCCTTATGAAACACTTCCAGTGATGTCAGGGGGTGTGACATATGCTAATGAGTTATGCTAATGAGTTCCCCTAGCTCTTTTTCTACGAAATGACCCCTGTTTGTACACGAGACATTATCTTTTCCAACACCCCTTCTCAAGGTACAAAGTCATAGAATTATAGAATGTTAGCGTAGGAATGGACCTTGCAGGTCATCTACTCCAACCTCCTGCACGCTGTAGGTACATATCTGAAAGATAGCCCTACAACATACCCGAAAGATGGTTGTCCAGCCTCCGCTTGAAAACGTCCAGTGAAGGAGCATCCACCACCTCCCAAGGCAGTCTGTTTCACTGCTCAACCACTCTTAGAGTTAAGAAGTTTCTCCGGATATTTAGCCGGTATCGACTCCCTTGTAATTTCTACTCATTAGATCTAGTCTTCCAATCTGGAGCAAGAGATAATAGATCTGCCCCATCTTCTACATGACAGCCCTTCAAATAGTTGAAGACTGCAATCATGTCCCCTCTAAGCCTTCTCTTTCCCAGGCTAAACATACCCAACTCTTTCAGCCTTTCCTCATAAGACTTGGATTCCAACCCTCTCACCATCCTGGTTGCCCTCTTCTGGACATGCTCAAGCTTGTCAACATCCTTCTTAAAATGTGGTGCCCAAAACTAGACACCGTACTCCAGGCGAGGCCTGACCACAACTGAATAGAGCAGAACTACTACCTCCTATGATCTGGACACAATGCTTCTGTTAATGCATCCTAAGATTGCATTAGCTTTCTTCGCAGTCACATCGCGCTGCAGGCTCATGTTTAGCTTGTGATCAACCAGAACACCTAGATTCCTTTCACATGTGTTGCTGTGAAGTCCCTCCCATTCTATATCTGTGCCTTTGATTTTTTTGTACCTAAGTGTAGGACTTTGCACTTATCTCTATTGAAATTCATTTTATTTGTCTCAGCCCACTGTTCCAGCCTATCTAGATCATTTTGAATCCTGACTCTGTCTTCTTCAGAATTAGCAGTCCCACCCAGCTTCGTGTCATCTGCAAATCTGATAAGCATCCCCTCTGTGTCTTCCTCCAGGTCATTTATAAAAAACATTGAACAACACTGGGCCCAGGACCGAGCCCTGTGGCAAGTCCACAAGATTCGTCTTCTTATGTAGACTTCTAAACTTTTCTCAAGAAAGTGGCTCGGTTAGTACATCTGCAATCATGTCATCTGTAGGACAGTGTTCCAACCCAAAAATGAATTAAGCTGACTGTTCCTCCATCACAGAAGAATAAATGTCCACTGGTCACTTCCTGTCTGTAGTATCTCCTGCCCAGTCTGCATCCACATATCCCACTAGTCTGGGATTGTCACTTGTTGGTAACTTTAGTTTCGGATGTACAGTGCCATGCAGGTACTTTGCAAGTCTTTTAACTACGTTCCAGTCTCTTTTGCTTAGTGATTCCATCTTTCTGTATAACAAGCCCATAGCTGTTGTGATATCAGAATGCGTAAATGTGCTTATGTACAGCAGTCTTCCAATTACTTCTCTGTATTGCTTGTTGTCACTACTTCCTTGCTGGTTCTGGTAATTTGTTTCCATAAGAGTGCTTGCTGGCTTAGCTCCTTTCATATTCATGTAGTCCAGAAATTCTGAGATTTTCTGATTCTGACTGAGAAGATAGCTTTCATCTTCCTTGCATTCTACTTATATGCCAAGATAGTAGCTGATGTTTTCTAGTTCTTTCACTTCTGCTTCTTAATTCTGATGCTGAACTATTTCAACACAGTCCTCCTTGTCTTCTAGCATAAAATCAGATCACAGAAGTCAGAATGTAAGCCCATTAGTTGTCTCTATATCTTCAGTACAGGCATCATTCTGCCTTGCCTTGCTTAAATCCTTCCCTGGTTGGCATTTGATGAAGTTTCTTGCTCCAATATCTCACAGTCTGTTTCAGTCCATATATGCTCTTTTGTAGTTTACACATGTTGCTTGTCTATGAATTGTTCAAATCCTCGTGGCTGTTCCATGGAAACATCTTCCTTTATTTCTCCATGTAGAAATGTAGTCTTTAGGCCTAGATGCTCCACATGCATCTTCCCTGCTGCTGCTATGCTCAAGAGCATTCTTATTGAAGAGGTTTTTAATGTTTCTGCTTCTTCTGCAGGATTTCTTGCTATGTCTTCCCATGTGGAAGGCTTAGGTATAGTTTCTGCCTTTGCTAGATAAGAAAGTTTTCTTGGTGGTACTCCTTTGTTTGATCTGGTTGACCATCTCACACTTGGCTCTGCATCCTCTTCTGGTTTTTTAGGCTCTGCAGGTGTGTCATGTGTGTTGTCCATAGTGCTCAGATGTGCTGTTTCTGTTTGCTGTGCTTCAATTTTCTCTGTTCACTGATGTCTACTTTTTCCATATTTCTTGACTTCTCCCTTTCATCAGTATAGACCACATTGCAGATCTTGACTATTTCTGTTTCTAGGTTGAGGATTCTGTATCCTTTGCATCCCAGTGCACAGCCTACAAAAATGCTGCCTTCTGCTCTAAGATTCATCTTGGTCCACTTTTCTTTAGGAATATAAGTGTAGGCCTTTGGTCCAAACACTTTTAGATGATTCAAGCTGGGTTTGTGCCCATACCACAGTTCAAATGGTGTACTACTTGCACCTTCAGTAGGTAATCTGTTTTGCAGGTAGGCAGCAGTGTTGATTGCTTCTCCCAAATACTTGTCAAGTAGCTCTGCCTCAAGGAGCATACATCCTGCAAGACGGAGCTCTTCCACCAGGCTTTCAAATAGGAGCCACCACTACTGTTACCACCAACGATCCCAGGTGTATATTGGGAATACTGGACTGGCCCACTACCGACGGTGCCATTTAACATCTGGCCCATAGGACTGGCCTGAAGATCAGAAGATGACTGGAATAAAAACACACACCATTCACTTTAATATTATTTAAGATTGTGAGCATTTTAATGTTTATTGTTGATATATTAAGTATGTTTTATGATATTTTAATGTTTTATGGGTTATGTGAAATCGGCATATTTTACCATCTTTTGTAAGCCGCCCAGAGCCTGTTTACAGGGTGGGCGGGGTATAAATATAAGTATAAATAAATAAAATCTGCACATTTCAGTGAGAGAGTTATTTTTTTCTTTCTACTATACCATTCCGCTCTGGAGTGTACGGGACTGTAAACTGATTCTCTCTTCCTTGTTCAGCCAAATAATTCTTCATTTCATGTCCTACATATTCTCCTCCATTATCAGTACAGATTGCTAGTGACTTTCTTTGAAATCTGTTACTGACTATTGCCACATATGCTTTAAATTTTTCTACCACTTGATTAATTAATCTTTAATTAAGTAGGTCACAGCATATCTTGAAAAGTCATCAATAAAAGTCAACACATATTTATTCCCACAAGCGGTTTGAGTTTTCATTGGTCCACAAATATCACTGTGTATTAGCTCTAGGGCTCCCTGTGTCTGTTTTGTCTCATGTCTTTTATTAAAGCTAGGTCTCACCCCCTTCGCTTGAATGCAATGCATACATTTTCCTTCAACAGCACATTTGCTCATCTGCATGCCTTTAGTTAAATTCTGGCTTTCAAGTTGGCGAATTGCATAATTGTCTCTGTGTCTCAACCGTATGTGCCATAGCCAAGAGCAATTCTTGTAATCACAATGTTTGGTAAAGTTTGCTTTTTGCATGCAAGTCTCAAGAGTATATAAATCCTGATGCACTTCACCAGTTGCAATTAACTGTCCCCTCTGCCTGATACAGCATTTTTCTCCAAAAGATGTAATTATGCCTTTCTTTGTGAGTACTCTCACAGAAATAAGGCTATTTGACAGTTCTGGAATGTAAAGGCAGTCTTTAATGAGGATGTTTTAGCTCTCTTTGCTATGCAGTTTGCATTTTATGGTTCCTGAGTCAATACCTTCTGCCATTATAGACAGTCGATCTGCAACTCTTAATGTCTCTTTCTTTTCTTCATCTAACTTTTCAAATAAATCTTTATGAGCACACATGTGGGTCATGCAGGCACTGTCCAGCTACCAAATATGATTTTTTTTGTTGCTCCTTGTGTTAATATAAAACATTTATTTAATGATAGCTGTTTGGAGTTTCCCCCTTTTCTTTCTCTGGGAAAGGCATCTCTTTGTTTAAAGGCAATGCAATTCCTCTTAATGTGGCCTGGCTTCCCACAAAGGTGACAAACAATCCCACCTTTGTTATTTACATTCAAAGCCATCTGATCAGCATTCCATTTAAATTCTTTGCAGACTTTTCAAATTGTCTGTGTTTATATGTTATCTCAAGGTGACTTCTGTGAGGGACAGATTAATCTTACATTCAATTTGAGAAATCATATTTCCATATGACTCTGGCAGGCATTAATAGTAACACAATCAGATCTTGATCAACAATGTCCTTTCCTGAACTCCTCAATTGCTCAGCCAATACAAGCATCTTGGCAGATGATGACATAAGTTACCCCCTCTTTCATCTTAATACTGAAGTTTCTTCTGTAGATAAAGCTGACTCCTTAACGAGGAATATACATGCAGCCTTTCCAGCTCACATCTCACAGCTTTGGCTGTTGGCATCTGAATTAATAACACATTTCTGTCAGTTAAACCCTTGATTATGGCTGCTGTTGTCTTTTCATTGTTGGAGTCCCAGGTTCTTTGCTTTGCCTGGTCATTATCTCCTGGTCAGGCATCCTGGATAACATCCAATAATCCTTTTTCAAGAAGGTGAATCTTTGTTCATTCTCTCCGAATTAGATGATTGTTTTCCATGAGCCTATCTATCAAAAAACCATGATGTGCAAAACAGGTCACCATCTTCATTCCTTTGTTCTTGCCTGCTCGTGTCAAGTGCCTCTGGCAATCTTTCTACCTTTAATCAGAGATGCGCTTAATCTGGGCCACCATAACCCATTTGGCAGAGTAATTAACACAGCAACAGGGCAAAACCTGATTAAAGAGTAGATAAAGGTTTATTTAGGAATTAACATACTTGATAGGAAAGAGGAGGGACAGAGATAGGTTCCTAAGTACATCTCTAGTTGAGAGAGAGGGTAAGACTGAGTGTGGCATTTCTGAGAAGAAGGGGAAAATTGCCCAGAGAGTAGCAATCTGGAGACAGACAAGGATTGACACTTTAACAGGAGAGAAGGTGCTGACCTCACTATCCTATATAAATGTCTCCTTGCTGCCCCATGCAGGGTCTTCTTCTCTTCTTTGTACACCAGGCATTGCCTTTTCCAACATGATCTGCCCACCTCATCCTCCATCCATCTCAGAATGTTAACTTAAAAGCCTAATAGACACATTAAATGTTAATATTGATCATTTCTTGGCTACTCCTTTTAGCAGATGGAGACACAAAGAGGTGAGATGCTGCAAGCAAGAGAAAATTGCACAGCCAGAATTTACTAGTTTTCTTTTCCAGAATTACGTTGTCATTTCCTATTTCTGTATCTCCCCTCCAAAAGATTACAGCAGATATGAATCCCCACTTTGCCAACTTACAAATGTGAACAAGATTGTCTTAATTAACTTTTTCCTGATGAAGAATGTAGTTTTACACTATCATGACCCATGTATCAGACTACAATGTAGAAAATGTATGCAGAAAACAATAGGAACCCCATTTTCCACTTATGTTTCTCACAACAAAGCTAATTTGTTTCTCACAACAAAGCTAATTTCCAGTTGTTTGAGAGATTGTTCGTGGAAATCCCTGGGTTTGAGCCACACTCCTCCCACTATTACAGCAAACCTTCAGCTTCTCAGAAGTTGGATGGAGCTTTAAAAATGGCTGTTCTCTTGCCTTTCACGATACACTCCACAAATGATAAGAACATTCCTAGGGAACAGGGAAAGGCTGCTAGGTAATGAGGCTGCAAGAACATGGCTATAGGGTGTTCAACACAGCTGGTGATGATGACATGATTGCCCACTCATCTCCCAGTTTGGAGATCATTAAGGGCCAATTTTCACAATCATAATTTACTTCCACATGGACTGAGCTTCTTCAGTACAGCATATCTATTTTCTTTTCATATTTTTATCCTATTCTTTCCCAGGAGAAACTCAGTGTACCACACATGGGCAGATTACTCCTTTGATTCAAACATTAAGTTAGGTTGATAGATTATGATTTGCTCAGAATCATTACAAAAAGTATCATTCAGGTCGGTAACCATTTTGGTCTTAAGCAGCAGAACAAAGTTCAAGTCCAGTGTCATTTTTAAGACCAATGAAGTTTTATTCAAGGTATAAGCTTTCATGTGCAAGCACACTTATTAAGGTACAGTGAAACAGAATCCCCCCCTCACATACCCTCTCTCTTCCTATCTGTAATGGTTGAGGAAATTCTGTTTTACTGTATCTGAAGAAGTGTGCTTGCACACAAAAGCTTATACCTTAAATACAACTTTGTTGCTCTTAGAGGTGCCACCAGACTTGAACTTTGTTCAAAAAGCATTGTTCAGC
>NW_015173178.1:285763-325375 GCF_001447785.1 Gekko japonicus | reverse complement strand
TCTTTCCCTTCTGGGCAGAGACCAGACAGGAGGGGGAGGGAAGTCTGTTCAATGGCTTTCTAGGCTCATTTCACCTGTTGTTGTTCAGTCGCACAGTTGAGTTTGACTCTTTGTGACCTCATGGACCACATCACACCAGGCCCTCCTGTCGTCTGTTGTGCTCCGGAGTTTGCTTAATTTCATGTAATTTCACCTACCTCTTAAGAAATTATAATAGGGCTAGCTAGAGATTGGGTAGATCAGGCTCTTCCCCTCCAAGCAGGGAACAAACTCTTGGAGAGATTAAGGCTAGAAAGTCTTCAGGAAGTATAATTCCAGAGATGTCCAGGAAAAGCCTCTTTGGCCTGGCCTGACCTGGTCAGTGGGTGGAGAAAGCTGAGGAGGCAGCCACTGACCATGTGGTTGGCCTGAAGGAAGCTTCAAGGTAATGGCGAGATCTGTAACTTCTTAAAGGTAAAGAGCCTGTCCTATATTTTAACATCTGATAGGCAGTATTCCCTCTAAGATGAATTAATGCAAGATAGCTAACAGTTTTTTTAGCCTCCAGCTCACACATTTTTGTCTTAGCTCAGAAACAATGGCTCCAGAGCAAGCTAATTGATGCAGTAGCCAAATCACTCACTCACAATTTTAATGTCAGTAGCTCACAAAGTAGAAGTTTTGGTCACAAGACTCCACAGCTTAGAGGGAGCAATGCTGATAGGGCATGTGTAGAGAGAGGGACAGAGGATTTGCATTTACCTATTTCTTTTGCATCTGTGCTAAAAGTATGCTTATGAACGTTTTCTTTTTAATAAATACTTTATAACTTTTGATGTTTCTAGTGGTTCTCTGTATCACATATACTGCCACCATCTTGGACACACTATTTTAAAAGGAGCACCAGGAGGAAGGCAGGTAGTTGGCAAGCACCTATTCCTCCAGGGGCGCACAAGGCAGTAAACTGTCCCCATGGTGACCAGGCACTGGGCAGTGGGAAACACAGAGGCAAGACCTCAGAACTTGGAAGGAAAGCTGGGAGTCCTGACCCTTCCAGTGGGGAACTCCGTACAAAGGTCAAGTGGTGGTGGTGAGTTACTGGAGAGAGAGACACAGAGAGAAAAGCCACTCCAGGTGTTGGGAAAACCTTGGAGGGCAGGGTGGAATAGGGCCTGCAGGCTTGTTCCACAACAATTCACAACAGCAGTTGATGTAGCTATTATGTGCCATCATGCAGTCTGATCAATATATGACAGCTGAGTAAATTTGTCCTCTCACTTTATCATGTGGCAAACTACAATGTAGGTGTGTATTGGGCCAAATTAATGAACATTATTCCTGTTGTTCTTTAAAGACTAACAAGGTGTTATTCCAGCATGTAGAAGAACACTGGAAAAATATGTTCCCTCCCCTGCAGTCTGATGAGGCACAGCCCATTTTATCATCTCAGCACTCATTGCCATCCTGTTCTGGTGCATGTCTAGACCAGATCTAATTTTAATGCTTTAAATCACTTTCTAGAACATGTCATAGTTAGTCCCTGTTGTTTCTGTCCTCATCTTGAGTCTCTGCTCTCTTATTCCTCACTTTTGAAAATCAATACTCAAGGCATTTAATGGCTATAAAACCACTCTTGTATAATCATGCTGATAAGTATTGATGGTGCTCACAAGGATTCTTTTTTTAACAGAAAAAGAAGGAAGAAACAGAAATTATAACTATTCTAATGAGGATGAATATTGAAATAGTAGAAGACATACGAAAAAGTCCCTGACCAGGATAGCGTAGGTTAGCCTGATCTTGTCAGATCTTAGAAGCTACACAGGGTCAACCCTGGCCAATATTTGGATGGGAGACCACCAAGGAATACCAGGATTGCTACACAGAGGCAGGCAGTGGTAAACCACCTCTTAACATCTTTTGCCTTGAAAACCCTACAGGGTTGCCGTAAGTCAGCTGTGACTTTACAGCAAAAACAAACAAAACCCAGAAATGTGACTATAAAAGACTCTAGCTGTGTGTGTGCACTCAAGGTAAACCTGAATTCCATTCCAAAGTGGTCACTTGTCCTGCTTTCTCCGGTATGTCTTGTTTGGTCCTCAGCTTCTCCCCTTTGATTTCCTGGTCATGTAACATTGTTACATGGAATTCTCTTAATTCCTCTTTACGCAATTTCTCCCTGAAATCCATTTATTTTTATGAATGTGAAGTCTGTTTTGATTCAATTCTGTTTTTCCCATGGTACATTGAACAGTTCCCACCTACTTTCCAGCCTTCTTTCCCCTTCTTGCAGCTGCTCCTGTTAAGTTACTTGTTGTGTTCCTATATACAAGGCATCTTATCATCGTCTCTCTGAGCTAGGGTTGCCAACCTCCAAGTGGGACCTAGGGATCTCCTGGAATTACAAGTGATCTCCAGAACACAGAGATCAGTTACTCTGGAGAAAATGGCTGCTTTGGAGGGTGGATTGGACTGCATTATACTCTGCTGAGCTCCCTTCCCTCCCCAAACCTCACCCTTCCCAGACTCCCAAAATCTCTAGGAATTAACTAATCCTACATTGGCAACACTAACTCTCACTTTATGTTTTTCTTCTCTCTTGCAATAAGTGGTTCAAGAGGAGAAGGTGAAAATTTCATGCCATAATAATTTGGGAGAGGCTTGTAGCTCTGTAGAAGAGCAGATGTGTTGCTCACAAAAGATTCCCTTCCTAAATTCAGTTCCTAACAGTTCCTGGTTTAAATTCTTCAATAATGGATGCTGAGAAAGGCCTTTCTCACCTGAGGCCCTGGAGGATCAGTGCCAGTTAGAGTTAACAATACTGAGTTAGATGGGCCAATGGTCTCATCCAGTGTATGTCATACAGGTATGGAGCATTGTGTAGGTGGACTGACTATTTATCCCAGATTATAAACATTGCTGGGTCCCAGTTTTGCCAGTCTCTAAACCAATGGAGTTCAAAAGGGGAACATGATCTTGGGCACAGTCTTAACTAAAAATAGATGGTGGCCTGGGCTTTAATTCAGGAAAGCTTTGACAACTATACATTAATACACAAGCCGTTTACGCAGCTGAATCTGTTATACAACAGCTCTTTGAAAAGTTCTGAAACTGCATATTTTTTAAAAAAAATTATTGTATTTAAGAAAGAAGTAAGCCAAAGAATATGATTCCAGTAGGTTACAAGAGGAGATAAAAAGGTAGATTTTAAAACATCAACATAACATCTTTCTCATCGATTAACACAACCTCTGTGCACTGGAATTTTCTCATGTAAGTTTGAGCACCTAGGTTTATACTTAGCAGCAGGGGTCATTTGGGGGGGACGTGGGGGGACGCCATCCCCCCGGGTGAGGTGCGGGAGGGCGGGGCCTGGAGCTCCCTGCTGGTGCCCGCTGGAGGTCGCCGCCGGCTGTGGGGAGGACACACTTCCGGTGATGTCAGGGGGTGTGGCATATGCTAATGAGTTATGCTAATGAGTCCCCCTAGCTCTTTTTCTACGAAATGACCCCTGCTTAGCAGCATGTATTAGGCACCATATTACTAAAAAACATCTTTGACTTTCACATTACTAAGGATTGATTTTAGCCATATGTCAGGAGATTTAATTTAACTACATTGGCACTTCCTAAATCCATTTCACTTTAGTCTAGAGTGTCTAAGACAGGGAACCAAATATCCAGAGGGCTGGCTAACTCATTAGTGTTGCAGTCTTTGCTGGTGATCATATGAATTTTCCAAAGGTGGAGCAGGAACAGAGCTGGATCCAGAGGTAAAGAATGACTAGTGATCATTTGAATTTGTTCTGAAATTTGGGACCAAAACTGAAAAATAGCTGGGCACTATCACCAGGTGTGAAAAAACGTGGCTTTGTTACCACATTGCTTCCAGCAAAGTGGCGATAATTGAGGGTCAATTTTTGAAAGTTTTGCAGGAGTTAAATACCATCTGTGGAGCACTTTGAAAGCAGATTCTTGAATCGCCTGGCAGGGTGATATTTTAATGTGTGTATGCCATATGGACTCCCATTGGATAGGGAGTAGAGGGCTCTGGATGTCTTTCTGCCAGGTGCTTTGGTAGCTCAGGATTTTTGTTTCATTTTTGTCTAATAGAATATGATACAATTTAGAGATCAGTCCTTTTTTCCTTCACTTTTCAGCAACAATTTTTCCACTCCTGTTAGCAGTTTGGCAAGGTTAGGTCTTGTTATAGGGTCTTCTAGAAGATCTTGAACTTGTAAATATTCAAACCATGCCAGCTGAATATGATGTTTCTGTTCTAGGTCTGATTTAGTTGCTAGTTTGCCTCTCTGCAGAACATCCACAAATCTAGTAATTCCTGCGGCTTTCCATGTCTTGAATGAGTCCCGCTCCAAGGCTGGCTTGAACCAAGCTTGACCGGTAAAGGTGCTTGACCTTGATTTCATCATCACTACTTTATGCCTGTGTTTGAACCATACTTTTAACATGGCGTGTACAAATGGGTTTGCAGATCTAAGCCATCTTAGGCCCTGTTCACACGAGGCGTTTTGGGCCGGGAGAGGGACGGGTCGGGGCCACATCAAACGGGCGCGATCACACAGCAACATCTGGCAATCGTGCCCCGACCAGCAGTGGAGACATATTTGCTCATGCATGCTTTTGAAACAAAATTAGGAATTTGCATCCAGGATATGAATCAGGTTGATTTGGGCCCATTTGTGAAGAAGCTCCAGTTCTCAGTTGCCACACAGCCAGCTTTCTGAACAATCATTCTCCACAAAGAATGCCAAAATGTGACAAGCTGGTAAAGTATATTGGACATAGAGGTTGTCTGCTTTTCATTGGGATTATGTTTCTTAAAATATGATAAATATCATTTGGAGCTTTTCTGCTTCTTCCTGAGAAGAGTGTGTTTGCTTCTTTCTGAACTCCATACATGAACTCAGTAAAGTGAAGTCTATAGCTCAATCTTTATAAGTCACAGCTCTTTCCAGACAAAGTGAGATCAATGAGTACAAGACAAATGAGAACCCTCTTCCCTTATATAGTTCAATTCCTTTAAATCAAAGGCCTAAGTATATAATGGTATCTCCTAAGGCACCAGCAGAGCCAACTCCTGAGGTGGGCACGTGATTAATTTTTAAGGTAGATGGCAAGTGAGGGCAGGAGGAAACTGGATGATCGATCTTGTCCTCACACTACAAAGGTGCTTCTAAATGATAAGGTGGAGAATGAAAAGGATCAATGTTGGTTTCTCTTCCTTTTTGTTCTATAGCAGTAGCCTAAAGCAGTCAGTCGAAACGCACATCATACCTGCAAGGTTTTAAGCTGAGGCAACAGCTCTTTCATTCAAGGCTTCACTTTCCATTTAATGTATGCCTCATCTCTCAGAGCTCAACAAATAGGGCTTGGTAATAGATATGTCATTTCAGGAAGTGAGATATGGAACCCCCCACATTAGGGGAGAGATGTGGAGCCATTAGGTGGTGCATGAAAAAGAGTGCCTTCCTTCCCTTTGTCTTTCGGAATAATAGCCCTTCTAGGAAGAAAGGGATAGGAGTTGTGCTATGGACTGCCCATAACAACAGGTTTCCTAGTGCAGCAATTTCAGAGAGCTGGGAGATGAAGAGTTATCTTTTCACTGGCATGGAGAGCTTGAGTGACAGACTGCCCACCCTTCCTCTGATTGGCCAGCACCAGCTGAGGAGAACTATATGATTTGCTGGGGCATGTCATTTGACCAGCTGGTCTTTAGGAAGTCAAACAGCTTCTGACAGAGTCAGGTTGGAGACGGTGATTCTGACAGAGTCAGTCAGACAGGTTCACCATTGTAGTGAAAGGAAACAACTCCTTGCCTTAACTGTTTTCTGTCAATTCTGAGGAAGAATTTAGTATAAGAACTGAATGTCTAAGAGTCAGCCTAAGCTGAAGTCCATTTTACACCGACACCAGAACTGAGACTGAGATTTTGGCAAGGGCAATTGGTAAAAATCAATTGAGGCCAAAAGAAAAGGGTTATATCTTCAGAAGAAAAGAAGAATTCCTGCCCAGTTACACAGGAGGTTTTGCTCTGAGGAGACCCCTGGTCTGTTGTGAAGGAAATCAGATTTATTCACCTCGGGATATTGAAATAAACTGTGGTTTCCAAAAGGGGGAGAGTTTAGGTACCCAAACAAAGAGACCATCTCCCGGAAACCTGAAGAGTCAAACACCTCTCACTGTTAAGATCCAAGAATATATGAAAATAAGATCCAACAACAGTATTTTGGTTGTTAAAAGAAGTATAATCTGTATTAACAACAATTTTACCTAAGCATTTCCAACCCCTGACTTCACCAATTCAAACTTCATTAAATAAAATCATTATTTCTGTTTGAATGTTAGACCGTCTCAAGTGCCATTTCAAAGAGAAAAACAAGAGAGCTTCTGCTTATTTCATCAAGTTCCTGAGCTGGGCTAAAAGACAAATTAGTTCTTCATGACGGGGTGAGACAGACAGACTTTTAAAACAATAACTAAATCCACACAACTTTTGGCTGCTCAGTCATAGAACTGCTCAGTCACAGAACTAATTTTTGGCGGGAAAACCTGCCTGATCATGGGGAAGTGCCAGGGATCCATTATATAGGCCAATCCTATGCAGAGTTTCTCCATTCAGAGCCCACTGACATCAACATCCTTAGACTGAAGTGACTCTGCATGGAATATCACTGTTGTATTCTAAAAATCTGTAGCTATTTTCATTTTGGGGGTATTCAGGCCTTGTCTCCATTTTTTGTAGAATTAGCAAACTTTACAATAACAGAAGAAGAAGAGTACAAAATCAGTGTCTGAAATGAGGAAACAAAATGAAAACACATCTTTTAAGGGAGCATTTCCTTTTAATAATCACTTTTCTTATTTGCTTTAATGCAAAGCTGAACAGGGAGCACCTGGACCAGGTCTAGCCATGAAATATATTCTTGTATCATGAGATCAAGAGTGGTTTAGTACTTAGAGTGTTGGGCTGTGATCTGGGATACCTAGGGAATTCTGGGAATATTCCCATTCTGCCCTGGAAGCTTGCTAGGTGACATTGGGCCCATCACTCCCTCTCAGGCTAAATCTACCTCACAGGGTTGCTGTTGTGAGGATAAAATGGAGAAGAGAATCATGTTTCAATCTGCTTTGGGTCCCCACTGGGGAGAAAATGTATGTATTCTTGCTTACAACAACTTGAATAGATCAAGGTGGGCAACCGTGTTGGTCTGAAGCAATGCAACAAAATTAGAATCCAATGGCACTTTTAAGACCAACAATTTTTTATTCATGATGTGAGCTTTCGGGTGCTCCCGAAAGCTGACGTCTTGCATAAAAATTCGTTGGTCTTAAAGGTGCCATTGAACTCTAACTTTGTTGTACAACTTGGATAAGTAATGACAGTGTTGTGGCTATGCTCCACTTCCTGGAGTATTTTATTTTATTTTATTTTAGTTTGATTATCTTTGTTTTGTCAGGTGTTTTGCTGGCTGGTAGTCATATTGTTAAAAATGGAGTAAGTAACTGACACTTGCTATTTTGGATCTCTAAATTCTTGAGCAAGGCTGACACCAATACCAATGCTGACGTCTCTTGCCTGGAGATCTGGTTCTATAAATCCTGGGGGTGGTAATGCTGCCTTGTACGGGAGACACTTTTTCTTTGCATTCCTTCCCTCTAAGTTAAGAGTTTACTTTTAATTTATTTCCTCTTCTCAAGCTCTTGTTATAGCTTTAAAGTTTTAATTTATGTTTTCATAGCAGACTTACCACCCCCTCAACTAGTTAAAAAGCTGATTAATAACCTGCTAGGGCGTTGTCTCAAGTAGCCTTAGAGATTCTTGAAAGCTGTGTGGGTCGGTAATGTTAGTTTACAACTGTCACCTCACTGTCAGGCCACTGCTGTGATAGCTATTTTATAATAATTTTACAACAATTTTAACAACAAGTTTAATGTATAAGACCAACATAGTCAAATTTGGGTACCAAAGGTATTTGTCCTTTCCTTTTTTCCTTTTTTTCAAAATTATTTATTTATTTATTTTATTTGACTTATTATATCGCCCTGACCCCAAGGGGTCTCTGGGCGGTTTACATAGGGGGTTCTAAGAACGGTTGCTTCCCTAACTAGGGCCACATGGTGTAGGGACGGGGCTGCCTACCGGCACCCAGGTGGTGGGCCTGTTGTTTGTTCTCCAGCTCGGCTCCGTTTTTAAAATAGTGTCACCATTATTGCTTTATTATTTTATTTCTTTATTATTTTCTATTTATCTCATATTTAATTTCCATTATATCAGTATTTAACTCCAGTTAAATACACTCTCATTTTAAGGCTGGGATGGGGATCAATCAGAGATACCCCCTTGAAGAAAGAATACAAAGCGTAACAAAACAGAGCAGGCTAGAGGATATCTTTGGGATAGAAACAAAAAATTGTTTCCATGTTTTGGATGCCTCTGAAAAGGAGTTACAGCAAGATAGTGATCAAGAGTTGGAGGAGAGGTAGGACCTAGGGAAGCAGCCAAAGGGTGAGCTGCCATTATAGTGCTCTCTGTTAGGTGATATAGATGGTAAAACAAGGGATCTGGAACTAAAGGAGAGCATAGGACCTAAGGAAGCAGCCAAGTGAAGAAGTGAGTTACCATTACAATACTCTCTATTAGGAGGTACAGATGTTAAAAGAAGGGTTAAACTTTAGTTTATTGGCAGCCAACCATATCTTATTGCAAAATCTCTTGATAAAATTTATGAAAAATTAGACATATTAACTTCTTACATCCTTCACAATAAGAAGCCAGGGAAGGAAACACCCAACAGTCCTTTATATTCTTATCCATCTAAGTATCCACAATTGGGAACCAAGATGAGCCGACAACATTTCATTTTTAAACCAAGCAAAATTATTCTTGACATCTTCCTTTATCAAGGTAGAGATATAAGATAAGCAATGACTTGGTGTATGTGATCCTAAACAGCCAGGGATACAATTCACACACTGCTTACTTTGGAACGAGCTGCCTAGGAGACATAATGAAATCTATGAGGCTTTTAAAGAGTAAACTCCTTTACAGTAAATGCTTCATGTATTGCTCCTTCATGGCTTGTTTATATACACCATTGCCTCTGACTATTAAGGCTTATCCGGTACCTCTAATGTTTCAGCATTTTCTTCCCTGAAATCCGAATATGTTCTCCCATCCTGTGCTTTCCCCAATGACCAGCATAACCAACATAGACTAGCATAGACCATCAAATAGTTTACCATTCTGTAACTGAAAAAAAGCCTGCTCTGTACCTCTGAGAGCTTCACCATGCAGAACAAGCCATCTCATCTTATCACAAATTACTGACAGGCTAATAAAGAAAGCAGTGGTCCATATGGGAATTCACTGCCACAGGAAGTGGTGGGTGCTACAAGCATGGACGGCTTCAAAAGGGAATTAGATAAGCATATGGAGCAGAGGTCCATCAGTGGCTATTAGCCACAAGGTATAGCTAGGGGCTCTGGGGCAAGTGATGCTCTGTCTTCTTGGTGCTTGGGGGGGGGTCACCAGTGGGAGGGCTTCTAATGTCCTGGCCCCACTGCTGGACCTCCTGATGGCACTGGTATTTCTGGCCACTGTGTGACACAGAATGTTGGACTGGATGGGCCTTTGGCCTGATCCAACATTGGCGTCTCTTATGTTCTTATGTTCTTATGGGTACTCTGCTCCTAAGACTTTTAGGGCCCTAAAGGTCAGTACCAGCACTTAGCACTGGCACAGAAACTACCTTTCTTATGGGCAGGAGAATTTCTTTTTGCCAAATGCATTTTTCAAGATATAGCTCTATATTCCCCTTATTATCTTTTAAAAAGGGGGTCTCGCTCATATTTCTTAAACCAATCACTCTTTTGTAACTTCAGCCCCTGCAGTTGTTTTATGTTCCACACCAGAAGGTGATGCTGTAGAGGGAAGATAGGTTTGCATCTGAGCAACCACAGACTGAAATTCTGAAACCGACCTCCCCTGCCCTCTTTGATTTCTCTTATAGCACAATGGAATTGATTCAAAACTGACTCCAAATTCCTAAAAAGAGGGATAGAAACAGACTGTTGGATTTCAGGGAGAAATTAGGTAAAGGGGAATTGTGAGAATTTATTTAATAACACTAACAGAAACAGATCGATAGTGAGGGAAGGTAGCAGAACACTGACATTTTATGCTCTCCATTATAGGACCCTATTAGGACTCTTGTCACCACATTCTGGGCCTGTTGAAGATCCTGGATGTAGTTCAAAGGGTGTGGGTGTGTTACAGTAGTCTCACCTGGATGTGTAACTGGAGCAAGGTTTGCTTTTTGCAATACAGTTTGCAAGCCAGCCCAAACTGTTAAAAACTATACTTGGCCACCTGTATAACCTGCTTCTTGAGCAGCAGAGATGGACCTAAGATCATGCCCATATTGCAAACATGAGGAGTATAATACCATTCAGAACTAGCTGTGTATCAAATCCCAGATCATCTTTATTTCTAACTTCTGTCTTGTCTGGATTTATTATTTTTTTGCTTACCTACTTCCAGTCTAATTTTTGCAGCTGCTAAAAATCTCAGGTGCATCTCCTTTCATCCTGCTGTTTCTGGTTCCTGTACCTGTGCTATTTAAGCTATTAAAATACAAAGAGTTATCTAATCCTCACCCATTTTGCTCAAATAATTAGCCATGCAATAATACGTCAAGACTACTGTGGGCTCATATAATGGAACATTTAAAATATGCCATCTGTTTTCTCCTGCTGTGGTAGCTTTGGCCTCGTCTATGTAATACAGATGAGCACATTCCTGGCTGGTGATGTGAGGGTCCATGCCACTACTGTTGATTGTTGCAGATGATAATATGCACTGTGCGGTACAAGGATCCCTTAAAAAGCTTCTGCATCATATGTTCCTGCATCATTCCTGCCCTTCCCTCTATCTTAGCTCTGGAGGTTCCATATCCTATATAAATCCTTACTAACTATCTAAAGGAAGGAGTCCAGATGGCTTGGAATCAGAGCCCTATAGTCAACAGATGCTAAAAGCCGCTTTCCTAGGAACGTATTGTAAACATGGGCCAGAAACTGTGTGCAGAGTTTAAATCTGCAAAGGAAGTGGAGCACTGACTATTTAGAGAAAAATAAGTTTGTTAAAGAAAAATAAAACTGTTATAGAATATAGAAGAGAGAGAATCTTAACTGTCTGGCCTAATTGCTGAAGGAGAAACAATGACAAGAGGAAGTTCTGCAGGAGCAGGAAGTCTCCAAAAGAACCAATCAGGAGACAGCAAGGACATAATTTGAAATTGTGGGCAGTCCCTAACCTAGCTATGCTAACTATCAGTCCTTCAGCTTTCCCCCTGTAGGGTGATCCTCAGGTCTTCTTCATAAGGCTGCACTACAGACCTTGTGTATTCCAACAGAAACATCACATGGAAATCATCACAGAATTCTGGAGGTAGCTTTCTGAGAGGTAGCAACACCAAATGCACATGGTAATCTTCCGGTGTGAACAAATAGGTCACATGAAGCCTTCAGCTTTCCCCCTGTAGGGTGATCCTCAGGTCTTCTTCATAAGGCTGCACTACAGACCTTGTGTATTCCAACAGAAACATCACATGGAAATCATAACAGAATTCTTGATGTAGCTTTCTGAGAGGTAACAACACCAAATGCACATGACAATCTTTCTGTGTGAGCAAATAGGTCACATGAAAGCAAAAATATTCCTGTAGTGTATCATATATAATCTAGCACTTTTCTTGTCTACTTATCCTTTGCCCAGAAAGACACTTTCTGGCTTATCTCAGTTCTTTTCTGTGTAGCTGTTTCTCTGTGGTCCTGCAATCAGTAATAAGGGAGGGGCAGACCTCTGCAGAAAAGCAAAGCCCATTAATTCCCTCCAAACCTTTCTTTCATAGGATAGCCCCAGCCTGAGCCAGCCTGGCCCTTGGCCATGCTCCTGCTCCCCGCCATTTAGCTGGAAATGGGACAAGGGAATTGGGAACAACCTCCTGCTTCTACACCATCAACAGAACACACTGAAGTGTCTATTTGCCAACTGAATTGCCAGTGCAGTCCAAGTTCAGCTGCTGCCTAAATGGGGCAGGCTCAAGATAGATTTCAGCACGCCAATTTCCCTTCCCTGAAAGCATGAATAATTCCATTCCTTCACTAATCAAACCACACAGATATGTTCCAGGTTGGAAGAGGACTAGATTTTACAGTTCTTCTGCATGATGAACTCCCATTGTTAGTACTCAGGGTTGCTCAACAACAATGCCAGATATCCTGTCAGTATGCCCACAGGCAATATTCATGGAGAATGAGACCTATTTAACACAATCCTGCAGTCCAGTGGATCAGATTCAGCCAAAGGGTGGCCTTCTTCCCAAGGTTACAGAATGCCAGTCTTGGCAACCTGTTTCATAATTCCGTCCAAACAGGTTCCCCGATTTACTTTTCAGAGACAGCAAAGTACTCACCTTGATGTGTAGCACCAAAAAAGAAGATAAATGGTTGGCCTCAAGAATAAGTTGCATTCTGTAAAGTAGCTTCATTTTCTACATTTCTTCCCTTGTCATTGAGAGGCAATGGAAGTGAAAGACTGGGATGGACAATAGCCCTGAAAAAAAGCCAAGCCACATGAAGCAGAGGAATTAGATCCTGGTATGTTTGGACAACCCCTTCTCATAGTATTCTGCAAAAGTATTGTCACTGGAACACCATTTTCCTATCCTTATCCATCCTAAACTTGCAGAAAGAAGCTTTTAATTATAGAGCATATGGTCTCCTTCTTTGTTTCTTGCCAAGTCAAGTCAAGTCAAACATTGCCTCTCAAACTTGACTTGACTTGTTTTTTGCCAGCAAACAGGCAAAGCTGAGTGGACAAAGAATGGAGAAGAGCATGTGACCATCTGAAACACTTTTCTGAACATGATCAGTATTATTTCTAAAGATACGCTTATGTATTTGTTTCTATGCACAGAGTTCCTCCAGAAGGAGAGCAACAGAATACTGTTACTTATTTTGTGTAAGCAACTATAGCCCTTTCCAGTCATTACCGTTTCAGTATTCAAGCCACACATAAGAGATTGCCCTACCTGAGATCCTCCTGATATGCATGGTTATCACTGTTTGTGAATAAGGCAACACCCATATTTTCCAGCCAATGTGTGGTATCTGATCACATGTATCAAAGTTGCAAAATACATGCATTGACCTATTCACAGAAAATAGGTCTTAAGGGTACATATTGAGAGGATTGTGAATAGTATGATTTCCCATTATATGCGGTTTGAGTGCCAAAATTAGATCCACTGGAAAGGGCTACATGTGGTTCGAAATTTGCAGTGCATGCTGATGCTGTGTGCACCGGCAGGCTCCCCCATTCAGCTGCTCCTTGTACCATCTTCCTTCCTTGCTGCTATAGCAAGTGATATTTTAGCTAACTATCACTGTGGTGTGAGTAGGGCAGTGCGACAACAAAGCTGTTGAAATAGAGCTAGTCACTATTCTTGATTAATAGCTCTCTAATGCAGAGGTCTTAAATTCAGGTGGGTAGCTGTGTTGGTCTGAAGCAGTTGAACAACATTTGAGTCCAGTGGAACCTTTAAGACCAACAAAGTTTTATTCAAGGTATGAGGTTTCGTGTGCACACACACTTCCTCAGATATGTTGAAATGGAAGTTATCAGTCCATACATATAGGTAGAGGGTGAACAGCAAATTAGCATACAATATAATGAAGATGTTTTAACAGATGTGAGAACCAAAGAGGAATAACAAGCTAAGTTTATATGGTCCCCATTTGTTCGGATTTAATTCCAGGAGAAAACACATTGAAGCAAATTACTATGTCAGAATTGGCGACTGATGTAGCCTTCTTAATTGTGGAATGCTAAGAATAATTAACTGAGACCCAGTTTTTAAAATAACTTTTATTGATTATCAAACAATACATAGGAAACAGGAGGATTCAGGCAATGTTCCTCATACGATATAAAATAGGGTAACACGTATATAGATTAGCAGAAGCACAATAACAGTATCAAACATGGTAACAGTGACAACAATAAAAAACAGATCAGTGTCAAATGTCACAAAGGCAAGGTCATGTTGTTCGAATTTAATGTAACACCAACTCAAGGCTCAGTGGATAGCTAGTAATGACTAGGGATGTGCATTCGGTTCGTCCGAACCGAATGCACCCCTGAAAATGGTAGAATTGGACCCCCTGGTCCAATGCTCTTGAAACTTGGTTGGTATCTTGGGGAGAGGCTCCAGCAGCTGCCCTGTGAGCCCCCTCCCCTCCCTCCAGCCCCCTCCCCTCCAGTTCCCAGAATATATGCTATGTTTTTGACTTCAATGGCCCATAGGATATAATGGGGCTGAAATTGACATTCTGCTGGCCGAAAGACTCCCGAATCAGCTGGTACTGACAAAACTGACATGCGAGAGTCTTACTGCCAGCCAAAATTGATTCTGCCCGAATCTGAATGGGCGGAATTTATTTATTTTTTGCACACCCCTAGTAAAGGTAAAGGTTTCCTTGCTCGAAAGCCAGTTGAGTCCGACTCTAGGGTTGCGGTGCTCATCTCCGTTTCAAAGCCGAAGAGCCAGCGCTGTCTGAAGACGTTTCTGTGGTTATGTGTCCGGCATGACTAAACACCAAGGCGCACGGAACACCCCTAGTAATGACATGCAATTGTCTTTGTCTTGTATACTACTTGCTTTATTGGAGGCTTGGAGCTTATACTCCATAAAAGGTGCCCATTTCTTGAAGAGACTAGTGCATCTTACCAAATTCTTCCAAGGAATTGAGACCCTGTTGTTATATGGTCCATCTCCTCTGAGAGGATGTTTTCTAAATAGTTTAACCTAACAGTCCGCATTGGACCCATCACAAACCGTTCTGGATTCTGTATTTGTCAAGAAAGAATTATTCTGATGCTTTGAGGGAGAAGCACGCCAAACCAATCAGCAGGCAACAAACTGTGTGTTTGGTGAGCATCTTGTTTGCTTTTGCATTAAGTTGCATCTGTCAGGCTAATTCAGGACATTCACTGTCAGATGCAGTACAGGAGCTTTGAAAGCAATCAGCTATATATCATTTATTTATGGCTCTCTTTTCACATATGATTTAATGTTTAAACATTACTGAAAGAAATACTGACACCATCTTTTTAAAAAAGTTTTTGTGCCTGTGTAATTAAAAATGCCTGTGAATCTTTCTGTTTATTTTATGCAATATAGAGGTTACTTTTTACTTGAGAAGGTATCCCAATGGTCATAATTGGTCATTTCAACTTGCTCTCTGGTCAGATTTTGTACTAAAAAAACATTGGAAAGTATTTTTGTGGCACTCAGTTCTGTATGTCTGCTCTGGAATTTGTAAATCTCCTAGGACAGAAGAATACATTATGTGTCCTTGGTTTCTGCAACATCAACTAACACTGAATGAAGACACAGTTTCTTTGAGCCACGACTTAACCACAGAGATCTGAGTCCCAGGCTCTTATTTACCTCTACAATTTATGCACACTCCTACCTTAAGGCTTCCTAGCCCATCCATATTGTCTCCTCATGGTCGAGCCCTCCAGTTGACTAATTCACCCATCTTGTGGTGAAGAGCCTCAGAAAATGGCGACAGCTTGTCCCAGGGGAAACAGATAATGATAATGGTCTGGTGTTGTCAGAACAGCACAACATGCTGAACTATAAAATACTTAATAACCATATAAACTCTCTGCATGGACTAGCATTTGAGCCAGCGTAATGTGGTGGATAGAGTGTCAGACTAGTGTCTTGAAGCCTCATGTTTAAATCCCCACTTTGTAATGGAAGCTCACTGGGTGACCTTGGGCCAATTATTCAGTATCACTCTAATCCACCAAACAGGGTTGTTGTAAGGATAAACTGGAGGAAGGGAGAATGATATTGTAAGCTGCTTTGAATACCCATTGGGCAGTTAAGCAGGACATAAGTCTGTAAATAAATGATCCAGACAAAACTAGTTTGCTGCAATTTTCTGCAGTAATCTGGAAGTCTGTGTTAGATCAAGCAAACTCCCAAGTACTGCAGAGGATTGTAGCCAATGAGCTGAGATCAATAGCAGTCAGTCTTTGTTGACTCACAGAGCAGCAAAGCTACCATAAAGCAACTGTTGAAATGCAGTAGAATGCAACAACATGTCAAGTTTTCCTTAATAATGCTGCAGACAAAAATATTATTTTTTCATCATTCAACATGATGGATAAAAATGAGTGTGGAGAATACATACAAATTACCTAACTAGCATTGAAGTTGCAAAAGCTCTCATTAAGAGAGGAAGAGAAATTCCAGCCAAGTTTCACAGGGATTTGTGAAAAATTGCAGGCTTACCAAATACCACAATTCAGGCAAATAGTGAAGATTACTGAGTAAAATTATCATCAGCTGAGGATAAAGGGAAGAGCCAGGTTAATGAGAATTAATTTTATAGGATCAAAACTAAATGTGGGTTGTAGAACAAGGACAACCCTACAGCCTGGTTATTTAAAATATTGTATTTGTAGTGGAATACTTTGTGTGGGCCTTGAGGAACATCTTATGATATTTAAATTTAAAATAAAACCATGATCTCTTCCTTGTTTCCACATTGCTCAATATCTCCATCTCTCCCCTTCTAAGCCTAGTGCCACAGTGGGCTCTGAACCTGAGAATATTATTCAGGGGTTTAGCTGTGTACCATCAGCCAGAGCAGTCATTTGCTTCTCCTATTGAGATGTAAAACCAGGGCTTTTTTCCCTGGGGGAACGCACCAGAACAGAGTTCCAGAACCTCTTTGACAAAATTATTTCTAAAATGTTTAAAAGTTCATGAGTTTTCAGTATACATATTGAAAACTTCATTTCCCTCTTGAGAGTTTCGGCACCTCTTTCTTTTCTTTTTTTAAAGCCCTGAATAAAGCAATGGCTCTATGGAATGTTTGTTTTTCTAAAGTATACTTTTCGTGTTTCTTTGTAAAACTGCTTTGGGTCCCCAGTGGGAAGAAAAGCTGGGCAGAAATGCTTAAACAAGCAGACAACTGCAGTTGAGTGCTGAGCTGCAGTCCTGGCAAACATTTGGCTCTCTGCAGCACTTTTAATTTGGTATGGCCAATGCATTATTGGATCAGGACTTGGCTGCGGATAACTGAGATGATGAGGGTTGCCAACCAATGGCTTGATACCATCAGGAGGGTGGGGAAATGCTGGAATGGGGAAAATGGCACCATGCTGGTGGCACAATGTCACCTACAGTTGCGCTGGTGACATGAAGTAATGTCACTTCTGGTATTCACTGCAAGTAAAACCAGAGACCTCTGCCCAAATCCTACAGTGTTGCCTTGTCACACCAAGTGTGTGTGTGTGATAGGATGTTGCTTCTGGGTATTCTGCATGTTTAAACAGGATTCCATTGTAAACCTCTTTTGTTTGTATCCTTCCAGACATTGTATTCTTCTATGGCATTTGATAGGTGTACTGATCCAGCATGTTCAGCACCTGTAACAAATAAACAGAATAGTGCAAGCATTGTAACTGGCTGCAGAACAAATGTCCATCAAGCAAAACCAATAGCTCACCTTCTCTCTATTTCTCTCTGTCTGTACTCAACTTGCTTTTCCAGCTACTTCTTGTGTACATTCTTAATTCGTAGCTCAGGAAACTGATGGGGCTGCTTTCACCTTGGCTGTTTCTCTCACAAAACAGATGCCGAGTACTCACAGAGACAGTAAATCAGTAGGTGAACTCTGTCACTTTAGACATGATTCAATGAAATTCCACATTTTTTTTAAAAAAAAATCCCTTCACTAAAGAAACCCCATGTCAGGGACAATGATTCTAGCCTGCTCCTCTTCCCAGACATGTCTATTTTGTATGTTAAAGGATGTTCTTAGGAAGGTACATTCAATCACGTGAGTCTCAGTGTGCAACAGTAGGTCCTTGAAACAATTTAACCATTTCAGTGATGGGCCAGAAAATATGCACAAGTCAGCTTCCTGGATTATGAATGAAATGAGAGAGGTAGCAGCTAACAGATATTAGGGGGGGGGGTGGCAAAGGAGGAAGGGAAGGATAAGGGTTAAGGTCTCATGACTCTGGTACACCCAAGCTTTATAAAGTACCTGGAACAGAAAGGGGCAAACCAGTCCTCAGCAATGATGTTAAAGTGCTAGTAAAAATGCTCCTTCCATGACCTCAATATATATTAGTAATATCTCTATATAAAATAATTCTGTTTTGGTTGTGGACTCTCCTGAACATTCCACATGCTCCCAAATCAGTTGGCTCCCTGATCTGTCACTCAGAAATAGAATTAGAAATAGAATTAGAAAAATTAGAAAGAAAGATATGCTGCATGGGTGCTGGTAGGGAATCCCTCCCCCGTGGAAAAATTGTGGCCCTAGTTAGGTATTCAACTACACAAGTAGTTCACTGTAAACCGCTCTAAGACCCATTAGGGGTCATGAGCGGTATATATATTGCCACTCGGAACACAGGTCATTTGCATATGTGGCCTGATTGGACTTTGCCTCTAACATTATAAAGTTTGTTTTTGCTGTTCGGAGTCATTGAATGTGTCCTGAGGTAAAATGCATATCCCAATATTCCCTTAAATGGTAACTGGAGTTGCCAATCTCCCTGTGGGGCCTGGAGATGTCCCAGAAATCACCATGTTCCCCAGCCACAGCACATCATTTCCCCTACAGAAAATTTCCCAGCTATTACAAAGGCTGATTTGGGCAGTGGACTCTATGGCATTATACCCTACTGAAGTCCCTCCACACCCCAAACCCTGCCCTCCCCAGGCTCTACCCCTCAAATCTACAGGTCTGGTCCTCCCCTTAGTATTGCCAGCCTCCAGGCAGCATCTGGAGATTTTATTTTTTATGTATTTATTTATTTAGACATTTTTATCCCGCCCTCCCCGCAAGCGGGCTCAGGGCGGCTTACAAGGGGCGCAAGCCCATACATAAAATCCAGTAAAACCATAAAATCATAACCAAAACAGTACAATTAACAATAAAGTGCTTCCATTATCAAGATGGTCTTAAGATGTTATAGTGGTATCTTCCAGCAACCCCAATTGGGTTACCACTATCCAATAGGTAGTCCGAGCCAGTCTGCTGTTCTCGTTGTCGCGTAGTTCTTATTACCGCTAAGTTCCCAAGGGCACTCCCGACCTCGATGGTATTGCCACCGTTGGTGGTGGTGGTGACAGCAGAGGCCCCTACGTGAAAGCCTGGTGGAAGAGCTCCGTCTTGCAGGCTCTGCAGAACTGCATAAGGTCCCGCAGGGCCCTGATCTCCTCCGGGAGCTCATTCCACCAGGTAGGGGCCACCACTGAGAAAGATCTAGCCCTTGTCGCAGCAAACTTTACCTCTCAGGGACCTGGAACCACCAACCGGTTCTGGGTCCCTGACCGAAGTGATCTTGGGGGTATATACGGGGAAAGGCAGTCCCTCAGGTAGGTCAGACCCAGGCCATATAGAAGAGAAGAAGAAGAAGAGATTGGGTTTATACCCGGCCCTTCACTCCCCAAGGGAGTCTCAGAGCGGCTTACAAACTCCTTTCCCTCCCCCTCCCCACAACAGACACCCTGTGAGGTGGGTGGGGCTGAGAGAACTCTGACACAAACTGCTCTTTTTCAAGGACAGCTGTGCCAGAGCTTGTGACTGACCCAAGGTCACAGCAGGTGCAAGTGGAGGAGTGGGGAATCAAACCCGGTTCTCCCAGTTTAGAGTCTGCACACTTAACCACTACACCAAACTGAGAGAGACCATTGGGAGGCAGGTGAAGAAGAAAAGGGTCTTTTCTTACCTGCCAGCACAACTCTCGCAGCGGGAGTTGTGGGGCATGGGCCATGAGTGAGGGGGCACCGCCCCTAAATGCCCCACTGTGGATACGGGCCTGGCCCACGTCTTCTTACCTGTTTTCCCCTTGGTCCCCAAAGTCCTGCTGAGCTGCCACAAAGCAGCCACCAACCAAGTGTGGCCAAGAGCACGTCAAAGAAGTTTCTGCCTACAGCTACTCAGGCCCAGGACCTCCGTCTTCGCTGGGTTTAGTTTCAGCCAGCTCAGCCTGAGCCACTCAGCCACGGCCTGTAATCCCTGGTGCAGATCTTCTGGGTCGGAGCCTGACCGGCCGCCCAACATCAGATAGAGCTGGGTGTCATCTGCATACTGATGACAACCCAGCCCATACCTCCTTGGCAACCTGGGCGAGAGGGCGCATATAGATGTTGAAGAGCATCGGGGAAAGCACTGCCCCCTGAGGCACACCACATTCAAGCGGGTGCCTCTGGGACTGCTGTTCCCCTATTACCACTCTCTGTCCCCGACCTTGGAGAAAAGAGGCAAGCCATTGAAGGGCAAGCCCCTGTATCCCCACATCGGTGAGGCGGTGGGTCAGCAGATGGTGGTCAACCGTATCGAACGCAGCCGACAGATCTAACAACACCAGTGCCGCCACACCACCTCGATCCAAATGCCTCCGGAGGTCGTCAGTAAGGGCAACCAGCGCCATTTCTGTCCCATGACCAGGGCGAAAGCCGGACTGGAGTGGATCCAGGACAAAAGCATCATCCAGAATGCCCTGAAGCTGTGCCGCCACCGCCCTCTCAATCAATTTGCCCAAATAGGGCAATTTAGACACCGGCCGATAGTTGGCCAATTCGGTCCGGTCTAAAGTTGGTTTTTTCAGGAGAGGGGGGACCATCGCTTCCTTAAGTGCCTCAGGGAACCGTCTCTCCATGAGGGACTTGTTAACAATCTCCCGTACGGCACCTCGAAACCCCTCGTGGCCCGCCTTAATGAGCCAGGAAGGGCACGGATCCAAGGAGCATGTGGTTGGACGCACAGTTACGAGCAATCTGTCAACTTCCTCCAGACTCCAAGATCAATTCTGCTAGAGAAAATGACTGCTTTGGGCAACAGACTCTATGGAATTATACCCTGCTGAGGTCCCTCCGCACCCCAAACCCTGCCCTCCCCAGGCTCTACCCCTCAAATCTACAGGTCTGGCCCTCCCCTTAGTATTGCCAGCCTCCAGACAGCACCTGGAGATCTCCAAGATAAGTTCTCCTGAAGAAAATGGCTGCTTTGGGCAATGGTCTCAATGGCATTATACCCTGCTGAGGTCCCTCTGCACCCCAAACCCTGCCCTCTCCAGGCTTTTCCACTCAGATCTACAGGTATTTCCCAACCCATATTTGGCAACCCTGTAACTGGCTATGGAACTGCTTTCCAGACCCTTGGAACCCAGAAGACATGGCATAGGAGGAGGCACTTTTCTATCTTAGCTGCCACTGCATAACCCCAAATCAACATAAGTCAGGGGTGGAGGAAACCATACCTGTTACCATGAGGCTGTCCTCCCTTACTACTCACTCAGGGCAGCAAAATGACTTGAGACAGCCCTGCCTTGTAGCTAAGCAGAAGGAAATAAACATGGCTTGCCTCTGTCTATTTTCCACTTCCCTCTGCCGCCCCACCAGCCACAGCTGGGACACTCACCTGGAGCTTCCTTCTAGAGCTCGTTGAATTTCTTCTCACAACTAGCCTTTGTCCTAGTTAAGTAAATGAAATTCAATTGTATAATGCAATAAAACATTTGCTCCCCAGTTTTGTTCATTTTTTCCTTATTGGTTGTCCCAAAAAATTGTCATCTGCATCACTGCTGAACCTGAAGGTTATTTTTTATCCTCAAAGGTAATTTATTTATTTTCTCAAAGGATACTAGGATCACCGTCTACAAAGTTACTTCTCTTCCACCAAAGTCTTACTTCATGGACAGTTGTCAGGAATGGCATTCTTGTCATGAATATATGCAAAAGCCTCCTTGACCCTGCCTACCTGAAGTGTATGATGATGTATTGCCTTGAAAAGCGGAGAGATCCCTACAGATATTGTCAAAACAGGCCCACCTAACCTTTGATGAGAAAGTGCAAAGGGTGGAAACAGGCTGGTGAGGTGAAGGATGTCAGCTGTCTAGCCTTAATGTAACACAACCAAGTTGAAGGCAAACACCAGTTCTTGCTGTAGAAATTCAGTATGTTCCATGATAAAGTTCTAGAAATTTAAGTGTTCCAAAGGGGGAAAAATATTGTAATCGATTGAAGTAATTACATAAAAAATAAGACTGCAATTTCTCTACAGTCATTATATTCATTGTAGGTCTTTTTGGGTTATTTTAAAAAATTGATGACTAACAGAATTAAATATTGTTAATATGATTGTTAATCAGATGCTGTCTTCATGTTCATGTGTGCTCTTCACTTTGGTGTAGTGTTTTCAGCTGCTGGATGACCTTGGGCAAGCCATAGTTCTGTCAGAGCTGTCCTTGAAAGGGCAGTTCTTGAAAGAGCTCTTTAAGCCCCACCTAGCTCACAGGATGTCTGTTGTGGGGAGGGGAAGGGAAAGGAGATTGTAAGCTGCTCTGAGACTCCGAGTGAAGGGTGGGGTATAAATCCAATCTCTTCTTCTTCTTCATACCTGGAATGTGTGTGTAACCAAGTACAAATTGCCAAGCCACTCTGAAGATGCCAAATACATTTTCATTTTATTAGTTTATAATTAATGACACACTACTTTTCTTTCATCATGGCACTCGAAGTGATACAAAAAGTATTCTCAGGATGTTCCCCATTGAGGACTGAGTAGACCCTACCATTCAGCTGTGTCATGTGCCCTTCCACCATCCCCAGGGAGTAACTTACTTCATTTTAGCACTCAGAATAGAATCTCAAACCTTAAAGTTGAGCTAAGGAAAAGAAATCATGATAAAGGCACAGAATGTTTGGATCCTAAATAGATCTCATTCAAGGATGACAGAATACAAATATTGCAGCTGAGACAGAACCTCAGATTCTCTTTAAATATCACCAAAGGCAACATTTCAACAGCATTTCTATTTCTAGGACACTATACAAGCCGAATGTTAAATTAAATGCAGGAACACTGTTCAGTGCTAAGTGGGCTAATACTGAAATCACTGTAAATTCTTCTTTACCATCGGATTTAACAGCAACTACTGGCAATGGAGTTGGGACATTACTATTCTTCTCTCTCTCTTGTCCCTCCCCTTCCCCCTTAAGACCACCATCTCAATTGCCCCAAAATTAATCCCTTTTCCTGGCCCATTAACAGTAGTTATGCTTAATATGGACTACATGACTAAAGGAACACCATCTCTTAGTCATTTTAGGGTATAAAAGAGAGCATTACCCCACTGCTCTCTCTCTCTCTCTCTCTTCTGCTCTCTACCTTGCCGGTTTCATTCCCTGGGCAGTTTGGAGCCTTCCCACATGTGTTGCTGGCAACTCACGATTCCACCCCCCATGTTATTTCATTTTTCGTTGCAGATTCAACTCACCACGTTGGACAGGTAAAGTATTGCCTATCAACGATATTACCTGCTAATGCAAATGTCTCTGTACCTTTCTATCTGAATTCCTAGATCTGTATTGTGTGTATGTTTGATTTTATATTGTGTATTTGAGAATCCTTTCAGTAAAAGAAATCATTGCTTTTTCAGATCTAGTCTCAGCATCTATTTATGGAATCTGGCTAACGTTGGACTCCTGTATACACAGGTCTGATCCTATATTTAATGCCTATTGCCATTTAATATTCATATCCCCCACATTTATTAATAAATCAAGGCAATTTGGCTAACAGATTACTGGTGGCACTCATAGTGTAAAACACAAAAAACAGTTTTAATTGTGCTTTTACTGGCTTTTTGAAGAAACTGATAGCCACTGAAGAACAACTGTGTTAGCTGGAAGACGTGACTGCTTCCTTAATCCCATCACGGAAGGAGTTCTTTTGTTGAGGCTGAAGTTGCCTACGTTCTTCACCAGGAGTTGTCAATAGGCAAAGATGGAGGGGGGGGGGAATGCCTGCATGTTGGAAGAAAGAGTGTTCTATGGCATCTGGGCAGGAATATTCCTGGTTCTTGTCACAGAGTATGGCTTCTCAAAGTCAAAGTCAAATACCTTTTATTGGCATACAATATTAGAAAAAAAGCAATTCCCAGTATTAATACAATCCAGTAGAAATTATAAAAATAGGTAATCGTGGTAAACCATTCCAAGGATATGTCAGGCCTATAACATACCTCAAGTTGTCACAAGATAGATTTGACCATACAGAAGAAAGCTGTATCGTAAAATAAATTGAATTCTAAACTTTTAAATTTAAGGGATTTTTTTGTTTGTTTTTTTAAATTATAATTTAAGAATCATTAATATGATCAGGATCATTCTTCCGTTTTATAAAACCATGAAGAAACTTAGCAGTTAGTTCAATGATCTCCGGGTGTCGTGAAGCAAGGAGATAATGTACCTTGTTTCCATCCGGTTGGCCTGCTAAGTATGACTTCTCTTGTGGTAGTGCTGTTGGGTCTTTGTGTTACAGGGTCAGGGAGGCTGACTTGCCTTCTAGCGTATGTCTGCCTGGATGCAGGAGCGCAAAGCATCGGTTACTCCATGGGACATCACAGGGCAAGGTTTCCCTTATCTGTACACATGCTTGCAATCCAGTAAAATGACTCAGTCTCATGGCTGTAGTTTAGTCCAAGTCCTTAATTGACCTATCTCACAGTCCAGCTCTTCAGTTATGTTTTGAGAGTCTTTATGAATGCTCCATAAAGTGGCTGCATGGCCCTGTCCACTTCCCTACCTCAGAGGCAAAATTTCTCCTTCATTTTTCTTTTCCTTTACGGACTGAGCCAGCCTAGCAATGTGTTTTCTTCGCTGAAGAACTCTGGCTGTCCCTCCGCCACCGTATAATATTTTGGCTGTTTGCTAAGACCAGGAACCTGACAGAAGGATTCATAGCTCCCTTTAACTTCAGTGACACTCAAAATGTTCGGCATAACACCTGGTAGTATTTATATTTATATCCCAGGATAAATATATCCTTTCTCCCCAATGGGGACCCAAAGCAGCTTACATCATTCTCCACTTCTCTATTTTATCCTCACAACAACCCAATAATGTAGTGAGGTGAAATATCTGGGTCTTGGACTGAGAGTGTATGACTGGCCCAAGGTCACCCAGATAGCTTCCATGGCATGAATGGGCATTTGAACCTGGGTCTCCTAGATCCTAGTCTGACATTTTAACCACTGCACCACACTGACTCTCATGTGTGAATGTAGTTTCTCTTTGTGTGCCTTGAGCTAGCTCAGTAGCTCCTTTGTCTGATGTTGGAGAAGATTGGATTGTCGGTTAGGTTTTTATAAAGCTTATTTGTTTAATAAATCTGTCTACAGCCTTATAATTAAAGAAGGCCACATTTGTCTCTATAAGATCAGAACTGTAAGAGAATATACAGTAATTTGCAGGATTCTGTTATTTTAAAAGAGACCAAGAACTCTTTGCATAAATATTAGATGTTTGCCTTCATCCACACATAGCTGATTACTTGGACAGCTTAATTCTCCTTCCTCCTAGTAACTCATTGTTGCATCATGTGCTGAGATTTGATCACATTTGGGTTGTTTTCTTTTTGTAGTGCCTACTAGAAGTCTTCTAAATCAAGAAAATTTCTGACAAAGCTCAGGAAATGGTTTTAAAAATATATTGGGTGTTTGAAGTTATATTCTGTTTATTTCAAGTTAATAGTATTGATCTATCGTAAAATCCACAGGATCTTAAACTGAAGCATTGGGTTTTTCATACAAAAAATTACCCCAGTAATTTTAATAGTATCATAAAATAGGAATGTTTTGATTTATGTACACATAGGCCATCAGATACACACAGCAGTGGTTTTATAAGCACTTTTATTCTGTTTCTTGACAGTGATCCACACACTTGGGGAGTCATTATATATTAATAAGTAAGTGTTGCATGTGTTTCTATTCCATTCAGTGCTAAATAGGAAACTATGGCTGTGATCAGATGTGCAGTTTGCTCCATTGCCATTGGTGTTCCCTTATGGATTTAAAATGCGTGATCAGACAGCAACATCGGTCTGTCATGCCCCAATCATCTGTGTCCTGTTTTCCCTTCCCTTTACTGTGTGTTTATTTGATACCTGTGAAAGTATGGTCCTTTTGGGCTGAGCTGGTTGCAAACTGGATTTCCTGTTGTCTGATCGCTCTGTTGCACACCCAAGCCATCAGGCAGGTCTGACTGGTTTCTTGTTTTTCAGCTGCCATTTTTTTTACTAGTTAGCGAAGTGCACACAATTGCATACTCGCACCTGTCTCTCTCTTCCCCTCTCTCACAGGGACTGCTCTAAACTGTTTTCTTCATAAAAACTTTGAAATAAAAATGCCCCTGTACTTCAGTTTTTTCCTCTGCTTTGGGGAAGGGGTAAATTGAAAAGTTCAGAGACGGAGACTACATGTCCCAGCAGGCTTATCAGCATTTGTGCACATGCCCAGAGGACAAACTTTTTAAAAAATGGCCGACAGCCCCATGAACTACATATCCCAGGAGGCATAACAGTGCTTGTGGGCATGCTCAAGGAAACACTATTTTTTTAAAAAATGGCCAACAGCAATAGTCCTTGGCTGCTGGGTCTGATATGTGTCTGATCACTCAAGAACAGGGTAAAAATGTTTTGAAGAGTGCTAAAAGGGGTGAGTCTGATCAGTATTCTCTGTTACAAAATACTCTGGATCAATTAGAGGCGGGGCAACAGCGGATTAAAATGCATGTCTGACCACAGGCTATAAATTCTATAGCCTACACCTAGTTGGGACACAGCCACCAACTCCAGTCCTTTGAAGGGAAATAGGCTACAAACTGAGGGCTTCATGTTGGGGCTCCCCTCCCCTTTTGTCCTGTCAAACAGACTCTTAAGATTGTAATTACTGATCACTTCTTGAATGAAAGATGGGTATTTTGCATTCAGTTCTTCCACTACTGAAATAGGGAATCCACAAATCACTGCTGGCAGAGATATTGATTTTAGGATTGAGTGCAGGAAGGTCCTTAGTTTATAGTAGAAAACATACAACTGCTCCTGAACTAGGGACTTATTTCACATTAAATGGAAAACCATCACCTACCCCTCATGAAAAATATAGTATTCTATCCCTCTCCATTCAGCATTCAAACCAGAATAATAATTTGCACAAATAATCTTTTTCTTCTATGTGGATTGCCTACCTTCTATGTGTGCTAATATACTCTTAGAAATTAATATTTTCAAACCTAAGCACACCAATCAGTCTTAACACATATCAGCCTCAGGGAAGCTCAAGGAAATGAATGAAAACATCTACTAGGAATTAATATCACTGCAAATGTGGCTGACTGTAGGATGGATGGACTAATTTATTATTAGCTCCATATAACAAAAATGCCCAATTTTTAAATTATCTGTGTTTTAGATTATTAGCACAAATGTTGGACGTTTTTCATAAATTCATATAGCTCAATCTTGTTCATACTGCTAGTACTTTATTTCCAGCTAATTCATTTTCCTATATTGTGTATTTGTGTATCCATATCAAGAATCTATCTGGCTGTGGAAAGTGAGGAAAATCTACAGGGAAAGGAGATAGTGGAACTACAGACAAGCAAAGAAAAAAAAGTTAATTATTATTATGGGAGAAGGGTGGCAAGAGAAAAGAGGATAAAAAAACGTGATCATTACTCTAGAGATGTAACTAACAAGCAGTGTGTGTGTGGGTGTGTGTGGGGTCTAGATAAAGCCTGAAGCGGGGAAGAAGGGGCAATAACTCTTCTTCCATGTGTCTCTGAATGAAACAGTCTCACATGAGCTGCTTCAAAACATGGTAGGAGGAAATGGGTAGGTATCCATGTTGTTGTTTTCACCCTACTTAAGGGGAAAGTAGGCCCTCTTGGAGAAGTGGTGTTTGATTAGGGAAAAGGTAAAGGGGTTAACCCCTTCTTCCCTAGTAGAACCAGACCAGGCTAAGGCTACTTTTAAGGGACACATTACCCATCTGAAGTTCCACTCATGGAATATCAGCATCATGTGTAGCTTGTCCCAATTAATGATGGGAGAACTGAAGTAATGTAAGAGTGTGGAATGTATCTGTGTTTGAAGAGAATAAGTTGGCGGTCAATGAGGATATGCTGTCATATAGGGGGCATCAGGGGTCATTTCGTAGAAAAAGAGCTAGGGGAACTCATTAGCATAACTCATTAGCATATGCCACACCCCCTGACATCAGGGGCCCGGCGGTGGACCTGCAAGGCCAGCGGGAGTGCGAGGAGGCCATGCCAAGGCCCTCCCTAGCCCCAGGCAGGCAGGGGTGGGGAGAGGCGGGGAGGAAGCAACTTACCCTCCCTCTTCTCCTGCCTCCTCCTGGCTTAATGAGGTCTGGAAGTGGGGCGGCCGGAAGCAGGGGGCGGGGCTTCGTCATGTGCCCCGCCCCCCTGCACCTCACCCGGGGGAACTGCGTTCCCCCACGTTCCCCCTGAAATGACCTCTGGGGGGCATAAACAATTCACTGTCTCCCACCTATAGTGTAATAGTATGAGGTTGCTGAATGTTGGGGCTACAGGCATTTCCTGTTTACCTAATCAGTGATCTAGGAGCATAGTGGTCTAGAAGAAGAAGAAGAAGAGTTGGTTTTTATACCCTGTTTTTTTCTACTCAAAGTGGCTTACAGTCTCCTTCCTCTCCCCACAACAGGCACCCTGTGAGGTAGGTGGAGCTGAGAGAGTTCTAACAGAATTGCGAGAGGCCCAAGGTCACCCAGCAGGCTTCATGAGCAGGAGTGGGAAATCAAACCTGATTCTCCAGATTAGAGTCCACTGCTCTTAACCACTATACCATGCTCACTCTAGGGGTATAGTGCAATTTCATTGAATGGTGAGGTTTGGCTCTAAATGAGCAGCAGGGTATTCATCTAGTTTTGAAACTTGAGGAGCACACTGCAGAAAGGATCATGTTTATATTATGATGTACAGAGTAGTTTTGGAGGGAAATTGGGGTTGGGGGATATGCACCCTACTGAGCTTTTGTTCTGATTTAGGGCATTTATGATATTTTTCAATTGGACATTGTTCAGATTGGGTCACCATTAATACCATTTTGACAGCATCTTCCAATCAATTACCACTGCTCTTTCACTCATAACTTGTAAGAAGAAGAAATTAAATATAAAAGTATCTGAAATAGTGATGCAAACTCGTTCTAAGAAGCCTGGCTTTTTTTGCCAGATTCTTTGGATTCCACTCTGGCAAACTGCTTGTCACTCAAATGTCATTTGGTTCATAACAGACAAATCCTCTCTAAGAGCTGCTAGTGCTGGGTGCTTATGAGATGAAAGTGCAAGTGACAGGACAGTTATGGTGTGATTTATTCATCCCTGCCTGTCACACCAAGCTTCAGGCACACTCTGAGCATGAGCAGATGTGAGATTTTAATGTGCTGCAAGCTCCCTTTTTCTCCTAGCCTACCCTTATAACTCTTCCACAATACATGTGCCCCAAAGCCAATCTGTAACTTACCTTTGGCTCACAGAGTAGCAGATGGTTTCTACGTCATTGTCTGAACAAGCACCCAAAATTACAGAGGATTGTTGTAGCCAAAACAGATTTGATCAAAGCCTCTCTCAGCTTGCCCATCTATTCAGATTACAAGATTTCCTGTGGTCTTCTTTGAAAGCTCTGGTGCACCAATGAAGAGTAATAGGCTGTGGCCTCTGTTGCTCCAGGAGCTTTTACCATTGTATGAGGCCAGTAATTCTGCTTGTATGGTTTCTAGGAGTCAGAATACTTAAGTACACGAGAGAGATTGTGGTCACAGCAGCAGAGTATCTGACAGCTTCTTTCGGTGCATAGGGCATCTGTTAAAAGCACTGTAATGTTTGTTAACATGTCTGGCTTGCTCTTTTTCTAGCATTTCTACATTCAAAGCAGTGGTTTGATTAGAGAGGATTTCAAATTTCTCATCTTCCAACAAAAAATTCTCATCTTCTAACAAAAAGAAAAACCATTTTGATTTTTCTTCTCCCTTGTGCACATGAAACCATTTTTTTAATTTTTTTGCACCATTTTCTCTTTTCCATCAACAATTTCCCCATTAAATGTACACATTTTACTATAATTTATGCATCAGAATATTACCATTATGCTCAGATTATTTCTATAACTAACTGAATATAATTGACTTATACTGTGTCAGACTACTGGTTGGTCAAGCTAAGTATGGTCTATTCTGATTGACCATGGGTCACCGAAGTCTCAGGCAGAGAGGCTGGTTGTTGAACCTGGGACCTTGTGCATGCAAAGCAGGTGCTCTAATACTGAGACACAGCTCCTCAAATTGCATATTTAAATCTGTATACACCACAAATAGTGTTATTAAACAAACTGAAAAGTAGATAAAACCATTGACAGAACATTAACAAATATAAAAAGAAATGACATGGGGAATATTCTTTCATTCATCCCTGCTTTTTTTTACACATCTTTGGCCTAGAGGCAGACAAGTAATTTTACTGTACATGAATTAGGAAAATATAGGTTTACCAATCCAACAAGAATGGTCCATTTGACAGAACAGATATCTGCTTCTCAGGTGGTACCAGTATAGGTATGTATGTTCATTCAGGTCCCATTGAATTGGGATTAGTGACCCAGTTCCAGATTCGACTCTACTTGTTGACCTAGGGTCATTCACTCTCTCCCAGTTCATTCTATCTCACAGGGTTGTTGTGAGGATTAAATGGAGGAGGAGAAAACAATTGAGAAGAAAAGTAGTGTATAAATATCTAAGCAAATATATAAACTGTACAATACCCTGAGCTCCTTTGAAAATGGGTAGGATAAACATGAGATAATAAGGCAAGAGCATGTTCAGTTGCTCTTCCCCAATGACTTGTTTGTAAGAAAACTGTATTTTCACATTAGCTTTTGAGGTGACAAAGCCACCTGTGACACTTTGCTGTTACAAATGGGTCTTTGTCAATGACAAAAAAATTCATGGCTGCGGTCACACACTACAGAGACGGAAGATAGGCGGATTTTCCAGGTGTGATCACACCGCCACATCTGGGAAGCGTAGAGCTCCCGTGGCTCACCCAAGGCTTCCCGCCGAAGATGCGGGGTAAAAAACTAGTACCTCTGAGGTACTAGTTTCCAGAAACCACGGAGCAAGGGCAGGCGTCTGATCGCATTTTCGGTGGCATCCGGCACCCGCCCATGTCCCCTCGCAAAAAGGGTTTCCCCCCCCCAAGTCTCCATGGGATGTGCACAAGCACCCAACGGAGCATGCACACACTTCCGTTTTAAAAAACCCACAACCCCGTTTGCCACGCCCCGCGTCTTTGCCTGTGGTGTAATCGGCACCTCCCCCTAACCACGGGACCTCGATGGGACCTCAAACAGACATCTGATCGCACAGCCACGCATTATTTTGCTCCAGGGCAAACAGCCAAGCTTCCCCCCCCCCATTTTCCAGCCTGTGTGACCGGAGCCCATATTTACTTCATTAGAAAAGTCCACTAAATCAAAGTATATATTCAGAGAAATTATAAAGCCCAGTCATCCAAAGCCTGTATATGATTACAATCAATAAGTACGCAGAACAACAACAAAAACAAAACCCATCATAGCACTTAGAAAGAAAGATTAGAAAAAGGTTAGGGTAGAACTGTTCTCCATGATCTGTACTGAGTAATGCAGTATAGGAAAGCTATACTTTCCCAGAAAATCTAGGAGTCCCTGTGACCCTTGATGTGATAAATACCAGTTCTCATCATATGCAGATGCATTCCAATGATGTATTCATCTTACTTAAAAGATGTGGTAGAACTACATCAATGTTGATTATGCCATATCCAAAGTAAGACAAGAACTGTGCATAAAATGGCTTGCTCAGATATGGTAGCAAGTACATTTTTGGAAACTGTATATAATTGCTTCATTGGGAATACAAATTTAGCCTGTTGCAGTAGCGTGTGCAAGAACATATGGCATCAAATTCCTGAAGGATTTGTTTGACAATCACCCAGTAGAGTTTCCCTCCAGCTGTCAAAGAAACCAAACAAGAGTTTTTCAGTGGCATTTGGCATGCAAATTTTACATCAATTGTGGGCATTATGAATCACTTTCATTAGCTAAAAGCTTCTGTCCATTCTCCTTGTTTCACAGCCACTAAACTGAAAAGGTAGCTAATTTTCCCAGGAACAATTTCTCCTCGAACCCTTTTAATCCTCCAGTAGGTTTCTGTGTCAAAACTCTTTCCTTGCTAAGTTCATAATGCTGTAGAATTCATCAAGAGATTTCAAGAAGGATCTTAGCATCAAAATCTCAGTGTTACTATGGATGCATTGAATTTATTATTCTGACTCAATTGTCTTATCTAGAATATGGGAACAGGTCTGCAACTTCATGGCAACTTCTTTGGTAATAAAGAATATGAGAATGCAATTTGCAGCTCTTGCTGAACAGCAGGGTGGTGTGGTCTTACATTGCTACAGCAAAACTGAGAAAAAATCTCTCAATATATATCTTATTCCATCTGACAGATGGAAATGTTGTTAAATTCAAAAGGAACTTTTCATATTTCATCTTTATTTTGCATAGCATCTTCAAATAGCATAAATCTCACTCTCAAAATATTTTACCGCAACAGATACCTGGAGTCAGCATTAAAGTAGTTTGCAGTTTGAGAGTTAATGTGGCAAAGGAACATTTTTGTCTACTTGGAAAAAAGATGTAGAACTTGAAATGGTGGATCATGGGTTTAGAGTGGGCTTGTGACCAATGTTCCCTCTAAGCTGTGGAGTCTTGTGAACAAAAACTCTATTTTGTGAGCTACTGGCATTAAAGTTCTGAGCGAGCAATTTGGCTACTGCGTTAAATCAGTGTGCTCTGGAGCCACCCTTCCTGAGCTGAGAAAAAAAAAATCTGTGAGCCAGAGGCTAAAAAACTGTGAGCTAGCTCACACTAACTCAGCTTAGAGGGAACACTGCTTGCGACTCATGGGGCAGAACCAAAAGCAGTGATGGGAGGGCAGGCCAAAAGTCAAAGAAGGAAACCAAGAAATGGAGGTAGTAACCAGGCCAAAAGTCAAAGAAGGAAACCAAGAGGTAGTAACTTTTTTTTTAAAGTGTGGGTTTTTTATACTGCCCCCATCCTCTGTTCTCTCCAGATAACTGTACTTGCCAGTGTACATAGAGCATCTTATGGTGGACATGTCAGATTTCAGGATATGTGGGTAGGTGATAGTCAACAGTCTGTGCCACTTTCACCACATATTATAGGAGTACAACATTTGGCATCTTGGAGAGATCAAACGATACTGTTCTAGATCAAACGATACTGTTCTTTATCCTTGTTGGTTATGCAATACATTCATGTAGTTTTCCTTTTCAAGGATGAGAACGTGGGGATTATATGTATGCCAAGTTATTCTTGGCGTAGGTGTTTTGAATGCAAATTTTGGTTTTGTAAGCTGAAATTTCTAAAAATAGCCATGCAAAGCCTTGGTATTGTAGCCCAAATGCTTTGGATGAGCTTGAGAAGCTTAGAAGTCCCTTATGAAAAGTTTCAGGTGTTTGTCTACTAGGCTGTTAAGCCTCTCACATTCATTTGCTGATCTTTAAATGCATTAACAACCCCCTATTGATCCCCCACACATTGAAGTTTATACATCAGCCATTTTCAGGAGTCTTTGATAGAAGGTTGGTTTTTATACTCCACTTTTCACTACCCAAAGGAGTCTCAGAGTGGATTACAATCGCCTTCCCTTCCTCTCCCCACAACAGACACCCTGTGAGGTAGGGCGGGCTGAGAGAGCTCTGAGAGACATGTGACTGACCCAAGATCACTCAGCTGGCTTCATGTGGAGCAGTGAGGAATCAAACCCGGTTCTCCAGATTAGAGTCTGCTGCTCTTAACCACTATGCCAAACTGGCTCTCAAGAGTGAACATGCTTACCAGGAGAAGGGACTATGGCAGCAAGCTCCAAACCAATTTACAGGCATTCATTGCAATGTATGCTATATAGCCTCATCATGCATGGAGTGTCTACTTTTTCAGAATTCTGAATCATGAGGCTAAAGACATGCATATGCAAATAGACTTAGAGTCTTTCCACAGGTGCCTCCCTCCTCTTCCTTTCCATGGCAGCCCCCAATTCCCCCAATCCTGTTTATGGGGGAAGGGGACCTCAAGGGACAGGATGGGGGGGCATATCAGGCTGCTGTGGGACAGGAAAATCAGAAAATTGTTCTCTGTGGGTACACAGATTTGAGTCATTTGCCAACACAATTCTCCTCATCCCCATGAATGTGACCTCAGTACTTGTTAATTCCACCCTCTTGAAATGTTTGGAAAGGGCTATACAGATCCAATGTAAATTCTGCATCCAAGATGTAGATATCCAATGGGCACAGACGAGAGATAAGTTTCCCTAGTATGTAAAAAAGATACAGGCCTGCATTGCTACCATTCATGTAAGTTCTGCCAAAATAAAATATTCAGACAAGGTTTGGTCTCCCTCATTCTCTATGATCTCCTCTTTATTTCAAGTCATGGTGAAACACGGCTATTCCCCTCCAGGCAGGAAAAAGTAATTTCTGTGGAAACATCCCCTTATTCTTCAGAACAGATGTATAACTGCAACATCAGCTTCCCATAATGAGTTTTTCATATGAAATTTTGTTTTAAGTGAATTAAAAAAACATGACAGCCCTTAAGTTCTTAATTTTGATTAAATGCAGATTGCCTTATCCTTCCCGTATAAGTCTGGTATTTAAATCACTGAAGGTTGTTATCTTTAGGATTTCGATTTAGTAACCCAGTATGTGGAAAACAGACTTAAAATAGACATTTTTTTTTAAAAAAAACCCTTTGTTTATAAGGTTGAAGACAGGTTTGAAAGAAGGATTTCTGCTTGCTATGAATAGCCTCATCTCCCAGCTAAAAAGTGTGGGGGCTTTTGGCATTTTTTAAAACACAGAGCAGGGGCACCGGTGGGATGAAAGAAATATGGAAAGAGAAACTGCTCTTAAACAATGTCCAGCTTTAAATACTTTGTTTATTGTGTTAAAGGTTAGGAAAGTATCTTATTTGTGGATCTGAATTTTTCAAATATTTATTTACCATTAAAAGGGGCTGAATGTCAAAGGGGGGAAATGAATGCCTGTGGACAGCAACTGAAAGTCTCTTGAAATTAATGAAATTCCCACTTAAATATATAGGCCATAACAATGTTCCTTCTAAGCTGTGGAGTCTTGTGAGCAAAATTTCTACTTTGTGAGCTGCTGGCATTAAAGTTGTGAGCGAGTGATTTGGCTACTGCATAAATTAGTTTGCTCTGGAGTCATCCTCCCTGAACTAAGACAAAAATCTGTGAGCTGGAGGCTAAAATTCTGTGAGCTAGCTCACACTAACTCAGCTTAGAGGGAACACTGGCCATGGAACAGGCCTACCATTTTAACTTTACCTTTAGTCTTGCGGCATATCCGTGACACTCTGAAATCTCAGCCTTGTATTCCAAACATCATGTTGAATAGGTTTACTGAGGACCAAGGTGTGCTATATTGATTTATGTGCATGTATACACCGTGAATTGGATTTTATTAAAATAAATTTGCACCATCACATTTGTTGAAGCCCCAGGGATAGCTTTTAGGCATTTTGTTAAGAAAAGGCAGCTGGAAGGAGAGAGGGAACCACAGGAATTGCAGGTCATTTCTGATCTGTCTTTCATTGCCTAAATAAAGCTTGCCTTTCAAGCTGGTTTCCCTTTGATAGCTGTCTCAAAACTTGCCTAGAAGCTGCATCACTTCCTTCAGTGAGATATTTAAATAAAACAAATGAATGTATGATCAAAATACAGACGGGAATAGTACAATGTATTCTTACACATGGGGAGATGACCCTGTTTTATATCCTCCTTTATATGACAGCTGTGCAGGAATTGCTAATAAAGAATTACCATTTTACATGCTGCTTCAAGACAAATCCTGTTGGTATCACACAAATAGGAACTGCTTCTGCTTTGGTGGTACATAGAAACCATGTGAGGCAACAGATTTTTAGGATTAAAAAATGCTATTTGAAATTCAGTGAATGGTTAAGTCTTCCTGGGGTTTTTTCACTGTTGGTTTTTAGACTCTTCAAAGAAACTTTCTGTTGGGAGAAAACAAAACAATGTGGTCTTGATGCCATCAGTTATCACAGGGATTTAGCAAAAACAGCATGGCCTCAGAGTTTATGCTTTCTTTCCAACTTCTTACTTGTCCTGTTGCAATATTTTTAACAGTAGTATTGCGAGTGAATATGGTCCAGTGGTCAGAGTGTTGCATTGAGAAGTGAAATTCCTGTTCACTTATAAAACTCATGGGGTGATATCTGTCCTGTCAACCTAACCTACCTCATAAAGTTGTTATCAGAATGATAAAATGTAGAATATAGGAACCACGTGTGCTGGGTGGGATTAAAAATTAGATAGATAACCTGAAATGAGGAGACAGTCATGCACTGCAATTGGCACTTGTATATTTGTTTTGGCAGAACCCATTGCTTTTAATAGCTGCCTAAGAAGACATTCAGCAGGTTTAGGTTTTCTGAGCATTGTAGTTCCACATTGGGGAGTATCTCACCTGTTGATTTTCTGTCTGTGCAAAAGTTCCAAAAAGTATTGGGCCTCTGGGTACCATTATATCTACCAGTGTTTTTCCTTGTGCCCACTTGCTTCTTCCCAGTTCTGGCTTTCCTCCTCTGGAGTACAAAGGGCTTTAGTCCAAGTGACATTACCCTTCAGCTTGCAAATATCACTCACTGACTGCCTCCATCATAGGATAAAGCTTGACTTGTAACCTCCTAAAATGTGGAATCTACTGGTATTTGCTACCTGGACTTACTCCCCATGCCAGCCATTTTGCCTATTCTCAGAATTCCCAAAGTGCCTACAGTTTCAACAAAGCTAGAAACCCCTGTGCTAGATAGAGCCTAGCTATGTGTATAATATCTCTCACAGACACTTATGTACCAACCTTTCCCTTTCTGTTCCTGTGTGAAGTATGCATCCATACTTTCCATTCTCTCACAGAAACGCAACTGCAAACTATACTTGCCAGGTTCCTGGTCGGGGCTGGGGATCCCCTGCTTTTGCGGGGTCTTGACCGGCTGCTGGCCGGTGGGGAAACCCCACCCCAAACAGGCATCCCCATGTGATGTTAGTGACATAGTGACATCAATTCCGGAAGTGACATCATCACAATCACAGGGTTGGGGGCAATGCTCTACTTTTTGGCAAAACTCTACGGTTTGTAGCCTTTTTACCATAAAGTTTTGCCCAAAAAGTAGACCATCACCCTGGTGTTTTTGACATCATGACATCACTTTCAGAAGTGACATGGGTGCATAGCCAACCCCCAACACCTCCTCCAAATTCCCCTCTCCAGTAGAAAGGAGGCACCTAGCAACCCTACTGCAAACTGTTAGTTTCCTGAGTAACTTAATTCAAGTCTTCACAACAGCTTGGCCCAAACTGTTAGTTTCCTGAGTAACTTAATTTAAGTCATCATTAATTTAAGTGAAGATCAGTAGCTTTGCCAATGCCCATTCAAGTACAATATAATAAGATCAAGAACAAGTTTTCAGAATTTCTGTATGGTATGTATGCATATGAAAATACATTCAAAGTGCATTCTTGTCACCTGTTAAACAGATCATACTGAGTCCATTGATGTTTCTGTATGAGTAATTGGTTGCTTTTCCACCAAACATATTGTCAAACTAGGAGAAATCAAAAGATGAAAGCCATATTGGTTTGATGACCTACCTGCCATAGCTGACTTATGGTGACCCTGTGGGGTTTTCAAGGCAAGAAATGTTCCGAGGTGGGTTGCTATTGCCTACCTCTGTGTCATGACCCTGGTATTCCTTGTTGGCCTTCCATCCAGATACTGACCAGGGCCAACCATGCTTAGCTTCCACAATCTGACAAACTGACAAGACTGGACAGGGCAGAGTGAACAATAATATATCAAGCTGCAAATTTGCCTTGTAGAGATAGTAAAGCTGCAAGTCCTATGTTAATTTTTTGCTAGCCCACCTGAACCAAGGCCAGCACAAAACAGAAAAGCTCTGCCTAGTAAGTTAAGGGCAAACCCAGAGAAAACATGTATACCATTTCCCCAAGGAAGGCCTCAGAAAGTGTGAGGGAGGGTGTGTGTGTGTCTACCCTGATCCTCATCTCTCAGCAGCAGCACACCAACTATATCAGTACCTCAGTGGAGGAGCCTTAGCCTAGGTGCTGCAGCTGCCCTTCATCCCAGCCTCCCACCCCTGCAAAGAAAAATGTCTGTGTGGCCCATCTATCGAGCCTCAAGAAGAAGGATTGGTTTTGTGATGCTGTTTTAATTTCAGCATGCAATTTTGGTTTGGGGTGGCAGGCTGGTGGTGATGATGACTCTTGAGCACACACCTTTCAACATCGCCCTGTGCTGCGATGCTGCCAGGGTTCTGAAGAGGTATTCTGGTGCAGATGGATTCAGAATGGCAGTGGGGAGATTTGTGGGGTTTTTCTGTGCCAATCAAAATGGCTCTGCTATCTAGACTTTAGCATATTATACATAACTATATCACTAATGATCAAACGGGATTTATTCCCAACCGCACGCTCACGGATAATATCCGTAGAACGCTGAATCTCATTGCACATTCCAAACATCAATCTTCTGAATCCCTTCTGCTCTCGCTAGACTTGGAGAAAGCATTTGATAGTGTGGAGACTACGTATTTAAATCAACTCCTGACAAAAATGAACTTTGGTGACAGATTCTTGACATCTTTAAAAGCTCTCTACGCAAACCCCATTGCTTGTATTCAGACTAACAACATAATTGGGAACAAAATTGCCATGCAACGCGGAACTCGACAGGGGTGCCCCCTGTCGCCGTTATTATTCGCTCTAGTGATAGAGCCGCTTGCTACCGCTATTCGAAATAATCCGAAAATCATGGGCATTCAACTAGACTCTATACACAAAATCAGCCTGTATGCTGACGACGTTGTCCTCTTCCTCACTGAACCGGAAGCTTTTCTAGCAGAATTACATTTTTTTTTTAAAGAAACACAAGACCTATTCGGATTAAAAGTGAATCTTGGAAAATCTTAAATAATCCCAATCAACATAACGGAAGTTACAAAACATGTCATTAAATCAATCTTTCCTTACAAATGGAGTTACTCCCCCTGGCGATGTCTCGGGATTCATATTCCTCAAAACTTACAGGACCTGCTTAAATGCAATCTTCACACACTTTTCAAAGAACTCAACAATAAAATGAAACAATGGACTTCTATGCAATTTTCTTGGGCAGACCGACTTAGTGTCATCAAGTCCATTCTTTTACCAAAATTCCTGTTTGTACTACGCAATCTACCAATACAAATCACAAAAAAATAAATCTCTAATTGGCAGACAGCTTTTCTCCAGTTCTTCTGGAACTACAAAAAACCTCGTATCAGCTTTGCAGCCTTAAAAAGGCCGGCAAAAAATGGAGGCCTTGACTTCCTAGATCTCCTTCTATATTATGAAGCAATACAACTTTCAACCATCGTTCGACTACTTATGGCAGAAACTCCACCACGCTGGCAAAATTCGGAAGAAAGCATTTGTGACGAGACACCATTGGCAG